>NC_051450.1:21687371-21735044 GCF_001649575.2 Kryptolebias marmoratus | reverse complement strand
CATCCGGGAGGGACTCAGAGTAGAGCCGCTGCTCCTCCACGTCGAGAGGAGCCAGCTGAGGTGGCTCGGGCATCTGGTGAGGACGCCTCCCTGGAGGAAGACCCAGGACACGATGGAGGGACTGGGAACGCCTTGGGATTCCCCCGGAGGAGCTGGACCAAGTGGCTGGGGAGAGGGAAGTCTGGGTCTCCCTGCTTAGGCTGCTGCCCCCGCGACCCGACCCCGGATCAGAGGAAGAACATGGATGGATGGATGGATGGATGGATGGAAACCAGTTAAGAGATTTTTGATAGAAAATTATTATTTTTTTAAGCCTGTAAATGGCTGTGTATGGTTCCCTGGTTGCCTCGCCTCTTTGTTTTGTTTACTTTTTGGATTTTTGCTGCCACGTCATCCTTTTATTTTTGCGTGTTTAATTAAGAATAAATTTGTTTTTTTCTTTATTGAGTCGGCATTCTGGGTTCGCCTTCTCCTCCACCGATCTTGACAATTAACGTGTTTTGTTGGTCGTCCAGCATCCTGTGGACGCCTACTGATGACGTCTCAAAGCATCTCATGATTCCCTGAATCGAAAGCTTATTTTATGTTTAAGAATACTGATCAAACTACATTGTCATCTTCTAAAACATTGTTTATTTTCACTTTAATAACTGCCAGCCCATTAACACAAGGTCTAATCTATCTGAGGTAAATCGATTTGACGTCACCGGTTTCTGGATTGTCCCTCAGTCGCTCACGGCTCACTTCACATTTCATCTGTGAGTCAGAAACACAAAACAGTTTCCTAAACTTGCTCTGTTTGCTGTCGTAACTGAGGCATGGGGACAGGAAATCATTGCCATCAAAACAACTCTGGCAAAGGTCAGTCACATCAGGAAAATAAAATTAGTCACCCTGAAGAAAAGCAGAGGCTCGGTCACACACGGGCACGATTGGACAGGAAGAGCCGGTCCTCGTGATGTAATGTAATATGTTTGTGGCCGACTTTGTGTCTGTGTGTTGCTGATGGAGAGGAGCATGCAGGCTATTTCTGTCACACAATTAACATGACAACACAAAGGGATTAGAATGATTAATACAGCAGATTAGATACATTTGGGAAGAGGAAACGTAACACCAGGAAAACCTGGTGCACTCTTGTTGCATTACGCTTATCAGTGTTTAGCACTGCAGGGTTTTCTATTCGGCCGTTTTTGTTTTGGTTTAATCTCAGATCCTGCATTTCCTGACAAAGCTTTGCAACTTTTCCACACTGGTTCCCAAAAAAAAATAAATAAATAAAAAGAACATTGTTAGAGTTCCTTAACAACCTTCAGACAGAAAAAGGTTTAAAATATCAAGGTTGGCAAATCTCCTCGGATAACTTTTTTTCATAATTATATTGTATGTATAATTTAATGGAAATGAACTGTAATTAAATTAGAATCTGGATCTGTTTTGGACTCAGAAGACTCTATTTAAATAAACTGAACTGAATTGAACATAAGGTTAGATTAGTGTTCTCCACAGAATAACCTTTAGATTCATAATACCCTTTTTGTTGAGATATTTTTAGCCACACAGTTGTACTTTGAGTACTTTTTGTGAGGTATAGGTTTGTAGTAAAGGTTAGCACTGTTGTCAGTGACAGCACGTGTTAACACGTAGAAAACATGGGCGACTCTGTGAGTTCATTGGTGTCTCTAAATTGTCCAAAGACGTGAGTGTCTCTGTGATGGACAGGCAATCTGTCCGGTGTCTGCTTGATAATGACTGGGATAGGCTCTGCAAACCAAACAAGATTAAACAAGCCTGAAATGAACGTTTGTTTTCTGATTGGGAGGCAGTGGTTAAATTAGGTGATGCATTGAGTTGTCTGCTAATAGCAAGAATAATGGTGTGATTCCTGCTTCCTTCACATTTTATATCCATTGGTAGGGCTCTAAAAGAAATGTAGAGTACATTAATTTTCCTTTGTCACACATTTTGTTTTTAATTCTAGGGACCAAACCAAACACAATGATTAAAATTAGCCATAAAGTACATTTTTTTAAAAAAGATTTTTAACCCTGAAACTGAACCAAGGCAGAAAATTCTGACTTCCTTTACCTGGCTCAGCTTGAGCTGCAATATTTTCAAAAAGGGAAATGTCAGCATGAGTTCACATCGATTTATTGCACAAACAAAGGTTCACCAGGAGTGCGCCAATGTCCTGTTTGTAATTTACCTTTTTGAATTTCAAAATAATTCTGGAAAAACAAGCTTCGGGGATGGAGCATTTCCTTGGCTTTTAAAGAAAAGTTGATCTGACTGTTTTCTTATTATGCTGCAGAGGCTCAGACTCTTATTTACAGCTTATTAGCCAGATAAGGTGGTGCATGACTTCGCTCCATGCTGCGTAGCCTGCCATCTTCCCTGTGTCCAGGGACCTCACCGTAGAACCCTGTCATCTACAGCATATTGTATGTCTTTGCACTTTTCTTCCAGGCGATGTGGCAAACGCCTTACTGGCTCTCCTGGGACGGAGAATGACCAACTTTAACTAAATGTCTTGTTCAGTGGCCCACAGTAGCTATTTAGGAATGTAGTATAATGTCCCCTCTGGCACTTTCTGCCGTGCCAATTAGAGGACAGAATGGAGGTATTTGTGCAGAGCAATGCTACAGATGGATGATGTCATTGTTTGGGGATGAGAGTAGAGGCATGGCTCGCTGGAGGTGCAAATCCAAGGTTTTCGAACGGGCTACTTCTAAGAAGCTAAACTACACAGCCAGAGGAAGCAGTGAGAACATGTCCTCGTTGGACAAGACGGGTACTCTAAGGATACTTTGCATAGTTTGAAAAAAAGAATCCCTTTCAGATTGGACAGTTGAAATATTTAACTCCTTTTTTTTCCAGACATTTTACCAACAAGTTGTAATAATTACAACAAAACCAGAGGCCTGCACTGTGAAGCAAATTCAAGACATCCAGGATTTATTTTAAAGATCCAGTTTAACTAAACCTAATTTAAAGAATTGGGTTTAGTGGTTCCTCAAAACTGGTAATTGACTTGATAATCCACTGACCCTGATCCTCTACAGCAGAGGTCTCCAATCCTGGTCCTCAGGGCCACCATCCTGCATGTTTTACTTGTTTCTCTGCTCCAACACGCCTGATTAAGAGGTTAAATCACCTCTTCATGTTCTGCAGAAGCCTGTTAATCACCCATTGATTCAAATCAGGTGTGTTGGAGCAGAGGAACAAGGAAAACCTGCAGGATAGCAACTCTCCAGGACCAGGGTTGGAGACAATTGGTTTAACTGGTGCTGATATGCTAAAAAATTAAAAGCCCAGCCTTTCTTAAAGGAATGCATATCACCCACCAGGCTAAGATCATCTTATGTTGTAGCTGTTTTGGCTCATAATGCCTTAAAATAAGGCATTACGAGCCATCTCCTAGAACAGGGGTGGCCAATCCTGGTCCTGGAGGGCCTCCATCCTGCATGTTTTACTTGTTTCTCTGCTCCAACACACCTGATTGGATACAATGGGTGATTAACAGGCTTCTGCAGAATATGAAGAGGTGATTTAACCTCTGAATCAGGTGTATTGGAGCAGGGAAATGAGGAAAACCTGCAGGATAGTGGCCCTTGAGGACCAGGATTGGAGACCCCTGCTCTACAGCATCGTCACCTTAACATGGTGGAGGGGTTTGAGTATCCTGGTGATCCTGGGGGTTATGTTGTCTGGGGCGTCAGCTCTTTGTAGGGTTTCCCATGGCAAACTGGCCTCAGGGAAGGGGTCGGATTAAGAGCAAATTGAAAAACTTGATGACAGAGGAACATGTTAAACGGGTAACCTGGCCCAGATTATGGAAACCTAGGTACCCTCCTGGAGCTGGTGGTTGAGCCTTGGCTCTTAGGGCACTTCCTTTACTTGAACCCACCATCTGCAGAGTTGGTCGTCATGGTCAGGTGAGATGTAAGCCAAGCGGCAGGCAGGAGCGGGATGCTGAGCGAGCTGATTCTAGACAACACAGACAGGCTCTAGGAATGCGGAACGTCACCTGATTGGTGGATAAGAAGCCAATGCTTGTGGGTAAGGTTGAGTGGTACCAACTAGATTTGTTGGGTTCACGTCTACACACAGTCTGGGCTCTGGAACCCAACTCCTGCAGAGGGGCTGGACCTTCTTGTACTCCAGAGTTACCTGGGAGAGAGAGGTGTCCGTAAGTTATGGATACTCATAAGCTCCTGGCTGAATCCCTTGGTGTACAAGAGGGTCGGCTCTTTGTGGCTCAGAGCAACAGGAGGAAAGGTTTGGACTGTTTGCTGTCATGCACTGAGAGCCTCTGGATAGTGTCCTGAAAGGGGAGTTTTGTTGTTGGACTTCTGGGCTTGGAATGGATTGACTATAATGCTATATTTGAGCATAAAAATTTGAGCACTAAAGGTTGATGATCAAACTTGTAATCAGATCATCTGACCCAAGTCTTGGAAAGGCAGAGCTGTGCGCTGATCACCACCTGGGCTGAATCAAAGTGTATCAAAGCAGCACAGGTTTGTTTTGTTAACCATTTGTCATTTATGCACCTTTTCTTCCTCATCTAAAGAGAAGACAAAATTAGATTTCTTCAGCTGGAATTATCAAAGTATCGTCTCAGTCCGGACATGACAGCTGGATCCACAGATGTTTTCTGTAGCTGAAGGTGACGAAGAGGAAGTGATCTTCATCAACACAACATTAAAGAAAACACAAAGCAGAGTTGGAGACACAGAAGTGACACCAAGAATTTGTGTTAGAGCTATAAACAGTACAGCAAAAAGGCACGAACGCTTTGTGCTGAATCTGAAATGAAAACTGAGAACTGTAATATCAGATTAAAATGTTGTTCCAGGTTATTTTTATAACTTTAAGGCTTTTACTTTATTTCAGGAGCATTAAGGAACACAACGTTAACACCTACACTGTGCTATGAAACAGTAATTATCCTTTATAGAGGACATATTCATGTTTTAAAACTTCAGTTCTTCATGCAGAATACAGATGTTTTATATTAAAGTTTGGTTGTGATCAGATCCAACTATGGTCTATTCAGACTCAAGTGCTTTTATTAATAATAATAATATTGGAATCATATGGGTGGATCCTTTATCTATCAGCGTAAGGTCTTTAATTTCACAATTCTTATTTCAACTGGGGGAGGTTGTGGACAGATCAATGTGTGCAATTAGACACACAGCATCCAGCAATTAGCAGTTGTGCTAATGTGCTTTAATGGATTTTCTGATTTGGTTGGAGGAAAGCAATACTGTACAGCTAAATCTCCTGCCGTCTGCCCTCAGTCAGCTTGTGTCAGACAATCCAGTCAGGAAGGAAAGGAGTAAAACGCAGCAGGATGAATCTATTCAGAAATGAGATGTATCCCTGCTGCAAAACTGTTTATTTTAATAAAAGTATTCTGTTGTTTTTGTCTTAAAATTGGGGTGAATCAGAGCTTCTGCCGCAGAATACAAATGACACAAGAGGGACAAATCCACAGCAGGAGTGGGAACAGTGTTTAAGTCATCGCTCTCTGCAGCCGAACACGTGGAGGTTCGCGTCGATATGTTTCGTTTGAGGCAACAGAGCCGATCGGGGGGACCACAGGAGCACAAAACATGCTCTGGATTATGATGTAGGACTGATATCAGGGATCAGATTGTAAAGAGACTCCAACCCGTCTCAAAAGCACTAGAGCTGTAATTCGACTCCTCCGCGGCAGCTCTCCTCTGACAGAAACGCGTCCAGGTGTAAAAAAACACACCAGTGATTGATAATAAATATTTTAAGCCTGCCTATCTTCATTTCAAGAGTTTTCCAGCAGATTAAATCATAAACGAAGGTGAGAAAAGAGCCAAAGTGGGCAATAAAATAATGTGCGCAGCCAAGAATGCAGATAAATAAGGCTGGGGTTTACTTTACTAGTGGTCACTTGGTTGCAAATCCTCAAAATTCAGAGAGACTGCAATGAAAAATTAACTTTTTCTAGTAATTTTGAGTCGCTGACTAGTTTTTTCAAAAGCCAGAGAGAAACTTTTGTGTCAGCCTTTCTGTCCTCTTTTGTAAAAATTGTTGGTTTTTATATTATTTGGTTTTTGGAGATAATCAGAGAACCACAGGACAACTTGTGGATGAGTAAGGTCGTATTCAGACCTGACACATTTGGTCCGCTTTAATCGAAGCAGAGTTCGTTTCCAGCATTGGTCCGGACTCTTTGTGCAGGTGTGAATACAGTCAACCGGACCGAGACCCGCTTTTTGAGGTGGTCTCGGTCCGCTTCCAAACGAACGCTGGCGTGAATACAGACCGGACTTGAACCGAACTAACTACGTAAAGCATGCGCCTTTTTGGACATTACGGGCCGCCGTTGCTAAGCATCATTGGTTGCGGGTTGCGGCACGCATTTGCCGGCGCCGTTCCAAAATTCGAAGTAAAACGTCATTAAACTGACATTGAACGAGCTGCTCTTGAATTTCAAAATGGTGCTGTAATTGTACCAACAGAACGAATCCAGCACGCAGGACGTCCATCTTTATTTCCAACCGCTGCCCCCGTCTTTCTGTCCAATGGGAGCCATGACCGTCACCCACGTGGCTTTGTTTATAAATTATAGTCCGCTTACAAAAAAGCACAATGTGAATGCAAACCGCACCAAACGAAAGAAATAAAGTCCACTTTTGGTCCAGACCAAACAAGCGGACCAAAAGACTTTCCTGGTGTGAGAACACTTTAAGGAAACCTTCTGATTCGTTTTTAGTTTGGACTTTCTTTCTTTTATGGCTTGTTATCTTCTAAAAGCTGTGCAGTGGTGCTGAGCGCAAAGGACGAAGACTTTCTTTAAGCTTCTTCATGAATGCAAAACTTTCCAAGTTAAGAAACAGGAAAAGAGTAAAAAGTGGTTTTGTTTTCATTAATACCGACAACTATTTTGAAATTACACGTTAATCTACAGACATGAAAAGGGCTTTTGATTGTAGGAACTTTAAAGACTTGATTTGACCTATCCTGTGTGTGTGTGTGTGTGTGTGTGTGTGTCCAGCTGTCGGTTCAGATTAACCCTCCGCTGTCAGCCTCTGACTAACAGCTTTTCTCTCTCTCAGTCCTTCCTGGCGAAGATGCACAGCACCTTAACAGAAAGTGAATCCAGCCGTCTGTCCCTCTGAAAAAGCATCGATTTTTACTTTGCAGCGCCCAAGGTCAGCGCGAAGAACAAACCGGGAGGATCTTATCACCTCCGAAGAACGGGCCTTCCTCTCAGTCTATTTATTGAGAGGAAAATAAACACAAATGAAGTTGAGAACGCCGACTTTCTGTGACCTTAACAAAAGCAATGAATAAGTAAAAACTCAAACAATGTGGTGTTTTGAGTGAGAGAAAAATGTCCGTCGTGTTCCGTGATATCACGTATCTTTGCCTTTTATTGTCTCTGCTGTCAGCAAGATGTGCTCATGTTTTCAAATGGTTCTGTTCCTGTTTATCTTCACCTTAAAGCAAATACGCCTCATAACTCCAGGCTTAGCATTTTCATTGCCTGTTAGAGATACTCAGAGTTCAAACACACACACACACACACACACACACACCGTCTGAGGTTTGTAAAAACTCCCTGATGGGCCAGATTACGGAAGGTGACAAAGCTTAAAACCCTTCCCAGAGAACAAGATTAGAATGAGAGAAACATTTTCAGAGCTGAATAACGGCTGAAATGTGCTGAAGAAGCTAAAAGAAGCAGAACTCTGGCTTAAAACTAAAAGTACCAAAATGTTAGCTGAAAGCTAAAAGAGGAAAAAAATGGCTAAGAGTAAAGACATTTCAAAAGGATGGCTAAAAGTAGCAATAGGCTAACTCAAAACTAAAGCATCATAAGGTTAGCTTTAAGCTTGTAAGTAGCTAAAAGTAGCAAAAGGCTAACTATAAAGTAGCAGAATAGTAGCTAAGACTAAGAGGAAATAAGAAGACAAATTGAAAGTTTAAAGAGAATAATGTTTTTAAAAGAAGTGAAGAGATCTCAGTGTTTCTATCAGCAAAATATTAGTAAATTTAAGTATTTTGGAAAGTATAAAAGTTAAAAAAAATAAAAGTTGTAACACCGGCATTTATTTAAAATGGTTAAACTCTGCCTTTTTGCTGTGTGCCGCTTTGCATCACAAGGAAAAGATTTGTCTTTTAGGTGTGTGTGTGAGCTGCAAATCGTCTGAGATCAGATCAGTAATGATGTCTAACACTCGTCCTGATTTAACTGAAAGTTTCATGTCACAGAACGACTTTTATTCTATAAACAGATCTACATATTACTAATAATGTTGATAATAAAACTACATGTTCACTTTAAAGTTATGAAAGCAACAATCTACACCAGGAGTTCATCAACTTTTCAGCTATCAGCTAAAATATGCAGTTATGAATCATTTTAAATTTATTTTGTAAATCATTTTCTAACCCTTGGCGTTTCCTAACCCCAACTTTAAGAACCATTGATCTGCACAACTTCGGATCATTTAGATGTTTAATAAAAATCTATCAAACACCTTTTTAATGTCATGTTTACTCCTCGGAGGTTTGGAGCAACATTTAAGAAGTCAACACATCAGCCCGTTTGAATTCTGACTCTATGGATTCACAATAAAGTCGCTTTAAACAAACTGTTCAACATATCGAGTCAACCTTCTAACCCAATTATTTCCTTGAAAGTTAACTTATTTCTCTAAAGTTTGGCTGATCAAATCATGTGTACAACCAGTAAGTTTCTCTAATTCAGCTCCGTGGATTCCTTCAGAAGACATTTTGGTATCAAGAAGTAAAAGGAAAAAGCATCATAAGCTGAACATTCATCCATTTTCTTTACCCACTCTTCCATGCAGGGTCACAGGGGAGATGGCGTCTTCCTCCAGCGGACATCATGTGAGAGACGGGGGACACCCTGGACACAAATGCCCCTTTTACACCGGCTCTAAAAGTCCCGGCTCGACTCTACTTGGCTTGCTTTGCACGCGTTTCCACCGGCATTTTTTTCGAAGCCGGTCCCTGCTTCTTTGGTTCCTGCTTCAGAGTAGGGCCAGCCAGGCCGGCCCTGCTTCGTGGGCGGAGCAAGCTTAGCTCCTGTTCACTCATTGGTCGTGGGTGTGGCCAAATGCAAGCATAAAGAGCGAAGAAAACAATGGTAGACAACAGCGTTAGCTTACCCTGCATCGTTTATGCCGTCTGTCCCCCAGCTGAAGGCGCTGTAAAGCCTGAAATCTCCGGCGGATAACAGCTGTCCTACTCTGCGCAACAATGGCGGCATCCAGAGCATTTCTTCCACTGCGTCTCTCTTCCTGAAGTCTCAGGAGAATCCCCATAAGTTTAAAAAACAGCAACAACACAGGGCCAAAGTTGTCTATAGCGCTTCCGTTGTTTACACAACTTGCGGCAAGTTTTAGTAGAGCGCACCCCCCCGCACCGCGGCCCCGCCCCCTGCAACACGAGGAGGCGTTCCTCTGCTACTGACCAAACTGGCCGGTGTGAACGCGATGCATTCTTTATAGAGCCGAGCCGAGTAGAGCGGAGCAGAGCTGGACTTCTGAATTAGAGCCCTTGTAAAAGGGGCAATAGAGACAAGCAAGGATTAAGTTACTTTTTAACCTAACACGCATGTGTTTGGTCTGAGAGGAAACTGGAGAAAACCCACGCAAGCAGAGGGAGAACATGTAAACTCCACACAAAAAGGCTCCAGACGGGAGGCAAACCTGCAACCTTTTTGCTGTGAGGCCACAGCTCTAACCACTGTTCCACCCAACCTTTTTCTCCAAAACACCAAGATTTCAAAAATAAAAAATAAAACTAGCTTCACTTGATGGAACGCACGTCGCCTTCCACCTTGCTTGCTGAAGACTTCGTGTGATCTGATCATTCTCAGCTACTACCACGCAGTATTTAACCCTAATATCTGCAAAACTGACAGAGTTGGAGACATTTCTGTTGGCTAAGGTGCATTAGCTGTGGCAGCCATGTGTTCCATACATACACCCACTTAGTAACACAGACAACAAAATAAACAAACAAAAAGTGTACAGGTTTAATTATGGCTAATGAAGCGTTCCAAATAAAATGGACCCTTGTTTGGCTAGCCTTTAGCCTTCTGCCCTTTTCTCCATAATTGTCATGGAGTCAGCATAATGCTGCCAAACGCCGGTTGTATGAAGTAATTTAATCTCATTGCAGTGTAATGTAACAGAGACTGGTGGACAATCAGGGAAGTGGGTGTAATTAACAAGCTGACGACCAGCGCAGTGATTGGTTGGAGCAGCTGAACGGAGGTCTGTTTTGGAGCGGTGTGTCTGAATGCCGGGCCGGACGAACAGGGTGACTGAAAATGTTCCTCTGCCCGTTTTTATTAACACCTTTCTGCCGATAAGCGCCGGCGTACACTGTGTCCATACAGGAAGACGTCAAAGCATGAAACAAGATAACGCGCGATTGGAAAAAATCATCCGAATGGATCCATGCGTGAAAGCGAGTTTTGGATGAGGTGTTTGCTGGAAGACACGGGGAGCTGAATAAGAGATGGAAGGCGTGTTATGACACACAAGCATTCACAGATTTGGGCTTTGTGTCTTGTAGAGCGATATCAAAGTAGCAAGTTATTGATCGTTTGGAACGAGGATCAATATGAAGCTATTGCTGCTCAGTATTTGTTTCTCAGCAGCCTGCCTTCCTCTGAATGTGGTGTATGTGTGTGTGTGTGTGTGTGTGTGTGTGTGTGTGTGTGTGTGTGTGTGTTCACTCTGCTTCAGCCGGGCTCTGCAAACAGACTTCTGCACGTTTCTATGAATGCTGATATGCATGTGTGTTCCAGACTGATTCCTTCTTCTGTTTGTTGCTGACAGGTTCTGTAACAGCAGGCCCCATGAGACCCTGACGGAACAACTGCTGATGGGCTTCCAGAACAAAGAACCCAAACAGAACCTCACTTCTTCACTGTACGTTGTTCCACACGTCTTTTATATTTGGTATTTTCGTTTCTCCTAGGGATCCCAAGATATTCCCAGACCAGAAAGGAAACATAATCCTCTTAGCGAGTTCTGGGTCTGCCATAGGGTCTCCTCCTAATAGGAGGTCCTAATCAGATGCCTCAACCACCTCAGCTGACTCCGTTTGACGTGGAGGAGCTCCCCCCGGATGGTTGAGCTCCTCACCTTATCTCTAAAGGTAGAATCTCACTACTCTGCTTGTGACGTAGTGGAACCAGAATCTCTCTGGATCAGGGGTCTCTAATCCTGGTCCTGCAGGTTTTCCTTGTTCCTCTGCTCCAACGCACCTGATTTGAATCAACGGGTGATTAACAGGCTTCTGCAGAACATGAAGAGGTGATTTAAGCTCTGAATCAGGTGTGTTGGAGCAGAGAAACAAGGAAAACCTGCAGGATAGTGGCCCTCCAGGACCAGGATTGGACACCCCTGTTCTAGGAGATGGCTCATAATGCTTTATTTTAAGGCATTATGAGCCAAAACGGCTACAACATAAGATGATCTCCGCCTGGTGGGTGATATGCATTCCTTTAAGAAAGGCTGAGCTTTTCATTTTTTTATCAGCACCAGTTAAACCAGGGGTCTCCAATCCTGGTCCTCAGGGCCTCCATCCTGCAGGTTTTACTTGTTCCTCTGCTCCAACACACCTGATTTGAACCAATGGGTGATTAACAGGCTTCTGCAGAACATGAAGAGGTGATTTAACCTCTGAATCAGGTGTGTTGGAGCAGAGAAACAAGGAAAACATGCAGGATGATGGCCCTGGAGGACCAGGATTGGACACCCCTGATCTAGATCTTCTTTAAGTCGGCAGTAAAGACTCATCGAGACCTAAGATTTCTTTCACAGGAGCATCTTGACCAAAACTGGCAGCAGCACAAAAACGGTCAGTTTTACAGCATTAAAACGCGTAACAATGTAGACAGAAAATTAATCTAAAAGTGATAAGACATCCGCAACCAGATGTGGGCACTTATAAATGGATTTAAAGCTGTCCAAGGTAACCAGCTCACTTAGTTTTAGTTATTTTTGTAGCTCATTTTAAGTTGAGGGAGCAGCAACTTTCAAAAACTGGCAGCTCAGTTTTAAGTGAGACTGAATATTTGAGTATTTTCTCACAACACTGAGTCGAGTTCGAGTCCCTAACTAGTCTTCAGTAATCGGCAGAGGAAGCTTGTCTCGTTGTTTCTGTCTCACCTGTGATCTCATGACCACAGGTGAGGCTTGGAACAGGGTTGGACCGGTACATCAGGAGCTTCGCCTTTTGAGCTCGGCTCCTTTTTCACCAAAACAAACGAGTTCCTGATCCATGCAGCCATCTCTCGTGACCGAAACGCAGAGATACTTAAACTAAAGATTAAAAAATAAAGGTTTGTGGACCGTATATTATATGCATTCCTTCAGGAAGTGGCCATGTTCTGAGCTCTTCCTGGCCCCCTTCTTGGGATCTGTCCTGTTTGTTTAACTAATTAAATTCCAGCCCGGAGACACGTCTCGTTTTAAAGCAAGAGGACGTCCCATGCTGATGTCTGTGGCCTCGGCGTGCCTCAGAAATCACACGTTCACCTGAAGAATGAGGAGAAACCGTCTCTGTGGGAGTCGGCTCAGCCGGGACCGGGCAGCGCCTCTACCAGAACCTTCAGAGGAGGAGAGAGAACATCTGCTTGTTTATCTGTTCTTCCTACCAGCGACAACATCTGCATTTCCTCCTGCCAAGCGTCCCGAATCACAGCCTGGATTCTGCAGTTCGGGTTCCAACACTCGGACTAATCTGCTTCATTGTTTCATTGTCTGGATGCTGTCTATGGCTTCCTCCAACAGGGTTTTACAATAAAACTGCATCAGCACACTTGCTGCCACGTTAGCCTTTCATATATCAAAACATTCGGCTCGATTGGGAAGAGTGTGCTGAGACTTTTAGTGTTTAACTTTATTTTCAAACAGAAATATCCCCATAAAAATACATCAAGATCTCCTCAGTTCCTTCAAAAATATTGTTTTCTGAAATCTACTTCAGCTACTGGCTGTGTTTTTGTCTTATGCTCCTTTTAGCTACTGTTTTGCTTAATTATAGCTTGAGATACAATTTAGCTAACTTTAGCTTTTACTTGTAGCTTTGCTCATTTTTAGCTCTGAGCTAGTTTTGGTAGTTTTAGCTTTTTACTCTTCTGCTCTTCTGAGCTTATGTTCTACTCATTTTAGCTTATGTTCTGATCATTTTAGCTCGTGTTCTGATCGTTTTAGCTCGTGTTCTGATCATTCTAGCTCATGTTCTGATCATTTTAGCTCGTGTTCTGATCGTTTTAGCTCGTGTTCTGTTCATTCTAGCTCATGTTCTGATCATTCTAGCTCGTGTTCTGATCATTTTAGCTCGTGTTCTGATCATTTTAGCTCGTGTTCTGATCATTTTAGCTCGTGTTCTGATCATTTTAGCTCGTGTTCTGCCCGTTTCAGCTTGTTTTACTCATTTTAGCTAGTGCTCTGATTATTTTAGCTTGTTCTTATCGTTTTAGCTTGTGTTCTGCCCATTTTAGCTTGTTCTGCCCGTTTCAGCTTGTGTTTCGATCATTTTAGCTTGTTTTACTCATTTTAGCTTGTGTTTTGCCCGTTTTAGCCTGTGTTCTGATCATTTTAGCTTGTTTTACTTGTTTTAGCCACTGCTCTGATTGTTTTAGCTTGTGTTCAGCCTGTTTAGTTGGTTTTACTTATCGTTTTGCTCATTTTAACTTCGGTTCTGTTTATTTTAATTTTAAAAAATCAATTTCAGGTTTTTCAACAAGCCTTAGCCGTTCAGCTTTAGCTTTTAGCTGATGTACCGACGGCACAGCATGTTCTCCTCATGCTTTGTTTCTGATTTAAGAATATATTTCACACAGAAGTTTAGAATATGACGTTCCTGTTGGCCACAGAGGTTTTCCTCCTTTTTCTTTGGATGGTTGCCTTCTTTGATTACTCCAGCTGAAACCATCTGAGCTTATTAAAATCATTTCTTTTGCTTTATATTTTTGAAAAAGACAAACTGAATAATTAAATGCACATTCCCCTCGCAGGAGGATTATAGCTGAATGCAAATTTAGAAGAAGCATCTAAATATGTGCACGTAAGCACAAACACCCACCTATTTGTGTTTCAATGCTATTAATTTCTATTTCTGCAGAGCACTGGGCTCTCCTCTTCTCAACACCGCTGCCTTTTTCTCCTGGTTTTCATCTTCATGAAATGGGATACAGTTCCTTCTCGTTTGTCCGGCTTCTTTGGCCGAAGATCTCTGAAGCCGAGTGGAGAGGGTCCCTCAGGGGCCGAGCTGAGCCACGAGCAGCTGCGCTCTGCCTGCCGGAACCGTCGAGGAGAGGCTCAGAAATGTTAATGACCACAGTGTGTTCTGCAGTCACAGGAATGCTCCAGACAATTTATTTCACCGTTTGATTTTTCATGCTTTCACTCCAAAATGTTAAACCCTGCAGAAACAAAACGACAGGAACGTCTCTCTGTGTTAGCTTCCTGTGATGCACTGGCCTGAAATTTATTTTTACCTGGTTTTTCAGAATAAATATCCGTATTTTGTTTGTTCCCTACAGTCTGGTTTGACCGATAAGTTTTTTGTTTTTCTAAAATGATAATGATGTGTGCTACGCTTTAAAAAATATCCACAAAGAAAGGGCAAAAGGTTTAAACACCAGAAGATGAAAGCAGCTAAAACTGGGTCATTTTAGATCAATCTATTTTAGTTTTTCTTTAAACTTAAGTTATATTTTAGGCTTAGTTGGTTTAGGCATCTGAAACACCTGGTTAGAGTTAAATACCTTTATTTTAAACAATCCATGTTATTGTTGAACCATAGTTGTTTCCAGAGGCTTTAGCTTCTCACTCATTAGTTTAAAAAAAGATTCATGTAAATTGTTAGAGATGTATTTTAAACACCTATTCTATGAAGCACTGTTTTGTTTAAAGTAAAATAAAAAATCTCCTGAAAAAATATGACCCTTAAATATTAATCAAAACCATTTTGCTTCATTTTCACTCAATTACAAACAGAGCTGCCCACATTTTTTTAAATTTCCATATAAAAATACTTTTTAGTTGAGTTTAAGGTCATCCTTTTTTATATTTTGCTTTCAAAATATTCACAAATCAATAAAACATCAAATTAAAAAACACATTTAAAATAAGATTTGAAATGTTTAGGAGTTATTTTTTAGCTTCATGGGAAATGAGACAAAAGAATGCATGTGACTTAAATGTTAATTTACTTTGTCACAAAACATTATACAAAATTTTAAATACACAAGAGACTTCGATGAAACAAAAATTTAATAACCTAAAATAAAGTGCAATAAACCGTGTAATGTAAAAAAAATAACAACTTTAAAAGCCGTTTTTAATCACTAGCTACATTTTCCGTTAGAAACTCAAATGTACCACCTTCCACATGACCCTGAACGCAACTAAAGACGACGTAGCTCCTACGTGCGCCTGGGAGTTGTAGTTCAGTTGACTTTAGCTCGCTGTTATCAGGCGCAGTGGAGAACTACAAATCCCAGAGTTGTCGAACGCGGAAGTTCAGTAATAAAACACTAGTCGACGGAAAGAGGCAAGATGTCTCGTGCTGGAAAAAAGAGAAAATTGGATAAAAGTCGTCAGGACAGACTTTATTTCGACAGCTACTCCGATGTGACGATTCACGAAGAAATGCTAGCGGACCACGTCCGGACCAACGCGTACCGGACGGCCATTTTCAGGAACAGTGACTCGATTCGGGGGAAAGTCGTGCTGGACGTCGGAGCAGGAACCGGCGTTTTGAGCATCTTTTGTGCTCAGGCCGGCGCGAGGAAAGTGTTCGCCGTGGAGGCCTGCTCGATAGCCGAGCAGGCGGAGAAGATCGTGAAGCAAAACAAGATGGAGGACCGGGTGGAGGTCATCCGAGGGACGGTGGAGACCGTGGAGCTGCCGGAGCAGGTCGACGTGATCGTGAGCGAGTGGATGGGCTACGCGCTGCTGCACGAGTCCATGCTAAACTCGGTGCTGTACGCGCGCGACAGGTGGCTGAAGCCCGGGGGCCTCATCCTGCCGAACCGAGCCGAGCTCTTCATCGCGCCCGTCAGCGACCCGGTGGTGGAGGACCGCCTGTATTTCTGGTACAACGTGAAGGACCAGTACGGCGTGGACATGTCCTGCATGGCCGACTTCGCCCAGAAGTGCGTCAGGAACTCGGACATCGCGGTGAATACGGTGGCCGGGGAGGACGTGCTGTCCCACCCGGCCCGGTTCGCCGAGCTGGACCTGCGCTCCGTGACCGTGGAGGAGCTGCGCTCCGTGGGGGGCGCGTTCCGCTGCGAGTCGTTCGGCTCCGCGGCCGTGAACGCGTTCTGCGTGTACTTCACGGTCTCCTTCCCGTGCCCGGACGGCCCGCACGCGCTCGTCCTTTCCACGTCCCCTTTCCAGCCGGAGACCCACTGGAAGCAGGCGGTGCTGTACGTGGACCGTCCCGAGGAGGTGGTGCAGGACACGCCGGTGAGCGGGGAGGTCCGCATGTACCCGTCGGAGGACAGCGCGAGGCACGTCTGCGTCCACGTGGACTTCAGCATCGGGAACCACAAGAGACAGTCCAAGACCTTCTCCATCCCGGACTGGACCTCTGATGCTCACATCTAGTGTTGCTTCATTTCAGCAAAGTGGAGAAAAGTTATAAACATCTTACCTGCAGCAGAAAACGACCCCGTCTCTAAAATGTCCTCAGTGTTTTATTTAATGTCTTAGCGACTCAGTATCTGCAGAAATATCTGACTTTCAGTCGTTTTTGTCTTCGCCGAGGCGACCATCTTGAATCGGATCGACACCAAACGTCGTTGAGGTGTAAATGTGCATCCAGTGATTATTTCATTAAAACCTTTCCGCTGGTTCGAGAGATATTTTACTAATGCTGCAGACGAACGGTTCGGGTTACACCAGAAGTGCTACAGCTAGCTGCTATTTGCAAATAACCACATAAATCTATATAACTAATTATAATACAAACCTGAGGACGATGTAAAGGGTTAGAAAATAAAGTTAAAATGTTTGAGTTTAGAGTTTTAAAGAGTGGTAGTTTAAAGGTTTATCTGCAACAGGTGAGATATTAACAGTTCACAGCCGTCCCACAGAACCTCACTGAGCTCCCAAACAAACGGAGCAAACCTTGCATTTCTGACTGATGTGATTTTTGGGTTTTTTGCCCTTTCAAACCCGGCTGCAGCTTTTTTTTTTCTTTCAACAAGAGCGCGATGTGAACGTGTGTACCGACTTTAAGTTTGTTCTGTTTCTGTGTGTTTTCACCCAATAAATGTTTGCTGAAAGTGGCAGGAAATGCATCAAGATGCCTTTTTTTATTATAAATTCTGTTCAGACAGCTTCAGAGTTGGATGATCTGGGGTCAGTTTTCTTAATAAAACGGTTTAAATATCAGAAATATGGAGAAAAAAAAACAAACCTATCCTTAAAGCACTCATGATGTGAGAATTTAGACTTCATCATGTAAACCTTTTTACAGTTTCAGAATTATCTTTAAGAATATAAACATTTAATTTGATTTGTTTAGAAGGGACAGCACATATTGATCATTATATATATATATATATATACCAGAATCATCTCAGTAGCTGAGTTTCATCTGCTGTTTTCTGGCAGGTAAAAGAAAAAAACAACACAAATATAACAAAAACGAATAAAATGAACCATAAAACAGTAAATGACAGACGTCACACAGAGTCTATCTGGGCGTATTTTATGGGTATAAAAGCTTGAATAACTGTCCCAGTCTCTGACCCAAATTATCTTCTCTGTTTTCCTAAAATGCTCCAATTTACTTTGAGCTCTGTGTTTATTCTGGGATTTTCCTTCTGAATGAAATAACCCAACAGTTTGGGTGTCGAGCTTATTTAAAACCATAAAAACAAGACGTAAATCACTGAATATTTGGTGATTTTCAAAGTAAAATATTGAACTTACTGATGATGTTACAACGGTGAGCATGGAAAGGTTTAATTGTCTTTTTTTTTAAGAGTTAACGAGTTTCAGCTCTAATCCTGGTGTTCAACCAGGTTGAAAGGTGATATAATATATGAGAAAACATCTAATATGTTGAGTTTTGTTACTTTTGTTGCCTAAATGTCGAATCTGAATCGAAGGCGAGTCAAAGATCCTGGAAGTGATCCAAAACATCATAAAAACCTCCCTTAAAGACTGAAATATAAAGAGATTGCTGCAAATTTACCATTAGATTTAAAATAGAAGTGAATCTAACAGCCTGTCCTTCAAGTTCTGGTGAAATTTAATAATCTAAACTCTAAATTAATTTAAAAAAAATGAAGCATTCTGCAACAAAATGCACAGACGTAAAAACAGATTTTTTATTTGTGCTGCATGAGGTTAGAAGTGATTAATTAGATTTAATTAAAACTTTTATTCCTGTCCAAATAAACTCCACGTTTTATTTTCTAAACTCTAATCATCACTTGCCGCCATAAAGAGCAATCAATTGTGTGTCTGTTAGCAAAATATCTCACAGTAATC
This sequence comes from Kryptolebias marmoratus, assembly GCF_001649575.2. NCBI lineage: Eukaryota > Metazoa > Chordata > Actinopteri > Cyprinodontiformes > Rivulidae > Kryptolebias > Kryptolebias marmoratus. The sequence continues at coordinate 21,716,487 of NC_051450.1, read as the reverse complement.
ACAGGCTGCACGTCCTCAATTGATTAACTTATAGAGTCGACCCATATCAAGATGGCCGCCACATCTAACACAAAAAATGGCTGAACCTCGGTCAGATTTACAGACACTGAGCTAAAATCTGGCGTGGTAGCAGCTGAGCGTCATCCCTAACACACCCTCTGAGCACCAACAGATCCCGCAGAAACCGCTGATACTCCTTCCTTCATTAAAATCTATAGGTTTTTATAATTAAAACCACTTTATTCCAAAGTAAACTTCTGCACAAAGATCCCATAATTGTAACGCTGAACAAACAATATTCGTCTATTTCTGTCGCCGCACGTCTGCCTCTCCGATGGAATATAGTGTTACTCGCAGGTCGGAGGAAGGACGCGGTGAGTAACACAAGGAGAGCGTGTGAACGCCGGCTTCAAGTCGTTTTTAAGAGCAGCTTTTCAAACACGATTTATTGGCTTTGAAACGTAAAACAAATAATTTCAGATTTCACCACAACAGCCAGAATACGGAGCAACAAAACTGCTTTTTTCTCCCTTTTAACTTGTTAAAAAGCACAAACACTGGCAAAACTGAAATTAGAGATCCATACAAATATGATATTTGTCAAAAACCTTTGTTTATATTTAAATATATCCCTACATTTAGAAAGAAGTCATTTCAAATACAGTTACCGTATTTTCCAGACTATAAGGCGCACTTAAAAGCCCTCAGTTTTCTCAAAAAGCAAATTAGTATCAGTATTTATAATCCGGAGCACCTTGTATATGTAAGAAGTCCTGATGTTTTATTGGACTTTGGTAAACTATAAAGCCGTGGCGCTTGCAGCATTAAGGCTCAGTTATAGTCGCTCTTTGTAGCGTCTCGCAGGGCTCGGTGCACGACAATGCGTCTTATAATCCAGTGTGCCCTACAGTGCGGAAAATATGGCGTTCAGATTTGTTTTTCATTGTTTGACTTCTGAATCCACACCTAAAGAGATTTGAACTCTGAAGTTTCACAGGAAGTTGAGTTCAAATCTTTGAATCTGTCACCGACAGCCTTCTGATTTAAAATAATCTGTGATGGCAGAGAGAAATGAAACGCCAACCATCGGGTTTCATGTTGCTGAACGTGGTATCTCACTAGGCTTCCACTGCATCAAAATTGCTGCAATCTCTCTGATTTCTGAGGGTTTGTGACCAGCGAGCCGTTCAGCCGCTTTCGTTTGAAGTACTGTTGTGTGCACAGCTTATAAGACTGTATTCTAGGCCATACAAGGATACTGGGAATCCTCACAAAGGTTCCCTTGTGAATGCTGTTCAACAGCTGGTCACCAGTTGCAGCCCAGTGAGAACCAACCTAAACTAGAACTACCTTCAATGGTAATCCATGTTTTAGCAACAGTCCTAGGAAGGAAACTTCACTAAATGGTCTCCAGGAGATCCAACACAATGAATGTGATTGTGTTGGTAAATCAGACTCTTGTTCACAGAATTTCAAAATGAACAGTTAGATGTTTTTGGGTGTCAGTCCAGCTTTGTAACCAGTGGTTGTCATTCCGTCTCCAGGGGTTGATAAGTAACATTGATCGTTGAGAAATGAATCCTGGTCCTGGATTACCACAGATGGCCATCATGTGAGCGTATGGAGGCGGTGAAGGGAGAGGATCGATCCTGACCCTGACAGACCGATGATCCTCCTGTGTCATGGTGTGGGGAGTCATATGGTCTGATGTGGACTTCAGGTCACCTCTAGCAGTGATTCAGGGGACAATGATGGCACAGCACTACATTCGTGTCCACATGTCTTACCCCTGTTAGACAGCACCCATCCACACTCCACACTCGATAAGTGTCTATAACAGGGGTGTCCAATCCTGGTCCTCAGGGCCTCCATCCTGCAGGTTCTACTTGTTCCTCTGCTCCAACACACCTGATCTGAATCAATGGGTGATTAACAGGCTTCTGCAGAACATGAAGAGGTGATTTAACCTCTGAATCAGGTGTGTTGGAGCAGAGAAACAAGGAAAACCTGCAGGATGGTGGCCCTGAGGACCAGGATTGGAGACCCCTGGTCTATAGGCTGCCAGTGTCGTGTTGAGGTCCTCCTGTGAACATCCAGGTTCCTGATGTTCCCCAAGTAAAATGTGTGGGATCAGTTGTCACATGACCTTTCAACCTGTTCGGGTTCATTTCCACCACTCTGCCTGGGTTAACTTTTTATCGTCGGTGACAAAACTTCACTGTTAGTCTTATGTTAATCTAATATTATCCTTGCCATTTGAGAGCTTTGAGGGATTTTGTTTTTATTTGTATTTCTGTGAAATGGGAGTGCGAGGTTAGTCGGTGACATTTACGTGCACAGCTTTTTTTTCTGTCAGAATAAAGTAAATCTATACACTTTCCACTCAAATAAAGTTCTTTACTTGCAGTTGGCTTATTGTCCACCTGCAGTGGCTCAATATCTTCTCAGAATCCAGGGCTAGCACAAAAGATTTGCAGGCGGAACAAAGGAAGGTATCCTGAGAATAGAAATGTCAAACGCAGCACAGGCAGCCTCTGTCGAACGGAGAATCACAATCTCGTATGCATGGCCACTCTCGGCTGGTGGATTCTAAACTAATTGTGATCCGTTCCTGCCTGAAATCATTTGGAAACCATTAGAAACAAGTGTTGAAACTTGAAATGAGATTATTTGTGTTGTATCACACAGCAATTTAAGAGCCAATCAATAGACTGTGCGCTTAATCTAACTGATTTCAACACTCATTGTTCACTGGACGGCTGCAGAACAAGACTGGGGAGGATCCGTGAACAGAAATGGCAGCAAATGGAGCTCTCTTTAGCTTTCTGTTTAACTGTTAGGGAGGGGGAAAGTGTTTGGAAATTGTTTTAAATTATCTGCAATTCACCAGCTCTAAAATATTGCTGGGATGTCTAACCGTGCTGCCTGACGTTGTTATAAATTAGTGTTCAGAAAGCATTAAAAAAAGCATTTCCTTTGGAGAAATGTGAAATATCTGGGTAGTATATTGCCTAAAGCTAAAATTGCCTGAGATTTCCTGCAGCTTTAACCAAAATATTACTTTGCAAAATGTGCAGATTCATAATAAATGTGTCCACAGATAGAGAAAAGGAGAAATGCTGTGTTTTAACTTTGATTTGAAGTGTAAAATCTAAATAAAATCAACAAATTGAAGATCCTGCCTACACTACTATGGATATGTTTTAAAGAGATATTGTTCTTGTTTATCTACACATTCAAATAAAATCACTGTAACACCCATACCATGCTACTAGGTGGTGAGAATGTCCATATTAACAATACGCTAATAAACCGTGTATATCTATACCTCCTCCTCAAACCCAGTAGTTGAAGGACCAACCTTCTCGTTAAGGGAAGCTGGTTCCAGTCCTGTACCCTTTATGTAAAAAAAATAAGTCAGAAGAGCAACACCATCTCTGGTTTTAAGGTTACGCTGTTTTGAAACAAACATTTGCAACAAGCTACAAGAGTTAGCTGACATCAACCAATCAATTCACTTTATTTTGGTAAATTATCAACATTAAACATAAAGAAATAAAACGACAACAAACAAAACCATAATTTACAAAAAAAGGAATAGGCTGAAGCCAAAGCTTCCTCTTGCCTACACCAAGATATCTTCACAATACCTATATATATCTAACTAACAGCGTGAGATTTTATCAATTTACTTTTTAAAGCTTTTTTAAAACTCACCAAAAAAGAACATAACTTAAAATCATCATTCAGGTCATTCCATAGTTTCACACCAATAACTGAAGCACACCTGGACTTTACCTGACTTTTCTTTTTTGCACATTTAAATATAAAAAAAAAACTCGCAAATTATATTTATTCTGTCTTAATTTAAATAATTTCTGAACACCGGAAGGAAGTCTTTTGTTCAGTGCTTTATGCATTATTTCCAATATTTATATATATACATATATACACACAGCCTACTGCTGCAGGCTAGCTATGGAGGCTAATAACCAAGCTAAAGCTAATCAGGCAAATAGCAAAACATGCAGGAAGTAATGCTGAGTGCAATTAGCACCATTACTTTTTCAACCATTGAGCAACATGTGGCATCATTTTGGCAGCAAAAGTAACAATTATTTCATTTTTGTTTCTTATAAAAGCAAATAAATCGTGATGCATTTATTTGTTTTGTTTGTTTGTTTTAATATCATGGAACTGAGGTATTTTTGTAAAAGGTTATCTTACCGTCCCATTGTTTTTATTAAAAAACATTGATTTCTGCTGAAACTAAATGCCGTTATTGACTTAATATGATTGGAAACATTACTGGAAGCTTGTTTCAATCCCTTCAACGTTCTGTTTCCAGTGATCAGATTAGCATACGTCTCAAATCTCTCTGGAGGGTGTTTTGTATAAATCGTTGTTTTTAACCGTCGTATAAAAACCAGAAGAATCACGGAAAAGCGTTCCCTCGGAACTCGTTTCTTCAACCCGCCTGAACTCTGTCTGCACGCAGGATCTAATCGTAGCCTCTCATTCATCTCCTCCTGCTATTAACACCCCGAATTAGCCGATCAGATTCAATTCCCACAGTCGGTTACAGTAACCAATATTTCTGTCAGCATATCCTGCAAAGACAAATTAGGAATATATTATTGACAAAAGCTAATTTAGAAGAACAGCAGGTCGGACTATTTGTCATCATTATCATTGGGAACAAGAACTGACCCATGTGGCCTCGGCTAAATCCCAAAATAACTCGACCCCAGTGAGCAGATTTTTTTTTTCCTCGACAGTAATAAAAGCGTACACTTATTTAAATGAGAAACAGTATTTATTCTTGCCCCTGAGCTGGAAATCTCAGCCAAAGGAAGCCACTGCCTATCAGAAATGCATCCAGCTGAAAGCACCGAGGCGTGCCTTCATGGACGGACACACATGCAGCACAACAAGGACAGATCTGGACAGCGCCTGCTAAGAAAGTAAATCCCAAATCGCTCGCTGTGGCACGTAAATCTGAACGGGACGGCCCCGATGCACAATCAGCCCGAGGCAGGCGGCTCTCAGTCCAAATCCACCCAACTGTGCGGCTGCGCATCCCCCTCCCCACTAATCCGTTTTCAATCATGCACTTTTTGGATTAGACCTCCATGTAATTCTTCTCAGGTATTGTTTTATAACCTAATATTATATTTCAATTTAGGCGAGCTGGGCTGTGGGTTTAGGACGCTGTGCAGGATTGGATAAGCAACAGATTGGAGGGGAGGGAAAGGAGCGTGATGAACCTTTGACAGAGCAGGTGCATGAAGGTGGCACGAATGACCTGATTCAGTCTCTCTGAGGTATTCTGCTCTGCGATGGCCACCTCTCCGACTGTAGCTCACCATTTTACCTGCCTTATAATGAATTCGGTTGATTTGTCATGTTCTTATACTAATAATGATGTGCTTATCGCTGTAATGTGTGATGATCTGTTAATCTGAGATTAAGATAAAAAGCTGTCAGCGCCTGACCCGACTCTACATCGAGTCACCTCAATCCAGGATGGCAACTGGCTTCAGTTCTACAAATATTGAGCTAAAACTTTGTGTGGTAGTAGCTGAGAGCCATCCTCCGTACACACTCTGAGCTGAACATTAAAACCTTAGTGTATTTTGTTTATCTGCACCACAGGAGACATTCTTCATCAATGGAAACCTCACGGCCACTGGATTTGCGAAATGTGTTTCCCTATTTGTGCACTGAAGCTGGCACGTTCCCCGAGTCTCGGTGCACCACCACATTATGGGTGTCAGGTCCGAGCAATCCTAGATGAACAGTTTCCTGGAAAGTGGATTGGTCGTCGTGGGCCAGTTGAATGGCCGATCTGACCCCCTTAGACTTTTATCTTTGGGGTCATCTGAAGCCGATCATCTCTGCTGTGAAGATACGAGATGTGCAGCACCTGAAACTAAAGTGCTCACATTTCTCCTGTGGTGTTGCTGTCAGCGTGTGAAGAGGTTTTTATAAGTGGTGAGAAACTTGTAAATAACTCATAAAAGAATAAAGTTACGTTAAAACCAAGCACACCGTTGGTTTTCTTGTGAAATTCCCAATAAGTTTGATGTGTCACATGACCCTCTTCCCATTGAAGAAACAAAAGTTGGATCCAAAATGGCCACCATGGTCACCGCCCAGCTTGAAAAGTTTCCCCCCTCCCCATATACTAATGTGCCACAAACAGGAAGTTAATATCACCAACTATTCCCATTTTATTGAGGTGCATCCATAGAAATGGCCCACCCTGTAGTTCTAGATATGGCTGGGGCGGCCATTTTGAATGATAATTCTGGCGGGCGACGTGCATTCCTTCACAGAACGCTGGACCTGCAGTTTACACAGCTTACTGGTGTTTCCCAGCACGTTATTGGCTGCAGATTCAGACAGCCTCTGTGAAAATGTCTCCTGAGTTTCATGTTTTTCCGTCTAAAAGGACGGAAAGAAAAGAGCTTACCAGTCTGAAGATGAGCTTCAGACAGAAATGTATTGTGGGTGAACATTTTATAGGGTGTCTTTGTGTCGAGTCAATAAAAGGGAATTAAATGAGCTCTTTGGTAGCCTTGCACTCTGCTTTCTCCTTTCTTGTCGCTGAGTGAATTAGAAAAAGAGGCTCATGTCAGGCGAGTCGCCCTTGGGCTCACGGAGGAGAGGGAGACGAGCGAGTCAGCCGGCTGAGGCCGTCTGCTCTCCATCCTTCACCTTTCCACTGTCACACAGGTAACATTAAAGAGGAAATCCGTAAAACTGAGCCGTAAACCTGCCTGGTATGTTGCGGTCCTGATTGATTTGTGACAATGACCCTTTAAGGCGTGCTGTATGTGAACTATGGGGCAGATTTTAATGAAACGCCCACATCTACAAGTGATTAACTTCTGGAATCAACTCCATTCATCTTATTCTATCTTAGGAAAAAGATAGATACATTTCAGCTAATTTTAGAAAAACTGAGCTAAAATTACACACAGAGCGTTTCACGTTGTGCAATATTTATATTTCTTAACCCTCCTACAACTGCTTACCTTTTTGAGTTAACCCAGTTCAACATGGCCGCCACAACTAACCACTTTTAACCAAAACAAAAATGGTTATGTCTCTTCTCAGCATGAATGTTAAAACTCTGGCGTGAAAGGCTGCAGGTGACGTGCATTCCTTCAAACAATGAAGATTAGACATAAATATAAATGGTTTTAAGTGAAATATGTGTCTGGATGCCAGCTGCCTCCATGTGTCTGTTCACCTGCAGAAACAGGATAAATATTTATTTAACTGCACAGACATGTGACTCAAACTTCCACTTTGTTTCCGGTAGATTCAGCTTTGTTTACACTGACTGCGGACCTCCAAGGCACGATTTTGAATCAATACATCTAAAAAAAACTAGACTTGTTACAGTTCAGGATAACAGATTTAAGACCTTTAAACGGTTTGTGTAACTTTAATGGTTCACTGCCAGCCTCTCTGGCAACAACTCCTTCAAATTAGAACACATTAGTGTCCAAAAACAGGTGAGTTTTGGACGTTTTGTTCAATAAGTGGCTCAGATCCTTGTTGGGTTGAAATACGATCATAATTAAAACAAAATGATCAGGACTGGAGGGAAAGAAAAAGCAAACTCCCATCGCCAGTCTCGGTGTGTTTAAAGCATGTTTTATCCTCACGGTTCCTCGCGGTTCCGCTGAGCTGCTGAGCGCGTGGCAGCTCAGGCTTCAGGTGAAAGTGAAGTGTCAAAGCCTCAGCGCCTCATTGTGTCTGAGAGCAGCGAGTCTGGTCACTCGAGGCTCTTCCAGAGGAGCCACTCGGACTCTTATCATCAACATTCACAATCCAAGCATAAAACGCCGCCTTTCACACTACAGAATACAGGATTGCCTCGTGCAAAGTCGCCCACCTGTGTGCTGCTCTGCGCCACGCGCCGGGAGCGACGGACACGAGCCGGTCGCCTCTGCGTTCCCGAGCCGCGCCAACATGTCCCGTTTCAAAGCGGATTTATTGGGGCTGCAACAGGCTACAGGACGGGCTGGTCCGGACGGCATGGAGCGCTGAAAGCCACGAGGTGAGAGGCTGAACGTGTCTTCGTGTTTCCCAGAGCTGGACGGGTCCAAGGGCGCGGAAACTTTTAAAGCTCCGCCGCGACGCACGCAGAGCTGCGGAGCAAATTGTGCGTCGTGGTGAGAGAAAGTCAGATTTTTGAGAACAGGTGCTCTTTTTTTTTATTATTAATCAGTGTGTGTTCATTCTGCGCCGTGCAGCTGGACTCCAGGTGGAATCAGGTGCAGGTTCGATGATCGCAGAGGAGAAATCTTTGAAATGATTTCACATAAAGTTGTGCATAATTCAGCTGTGTGTTTATTTTAAAGAGGCGTTTTTGCACAGAACTCAGATCCACAAACAAATCAGTGAGGTTAATTATCTCCCCTCAGGCTGGAGGACTGCAGCTGCATTTCCCTCCTGCTTGGTTAAAAATCCATTTTACGCAGGCGGGTTTTTGTTAAAGGCGCGCCTTTCTTTTCTCTTGGAACATCGTTAACGAGCACAGGTGAGAGTCCACCCTTTCCTCCACCCCCACCCCCCATCTCCACCCTTGGCCTCAGCTCATCCAACCCAGTAAAAGGTTTGTTAAGCTGTAACCTTTTGCTCCAAGCGGGACCCGAGTCCGCTTCACTTTCCTCCCACCTGATCTCTTAAAGTACTAAAAAATAAACTTTTTTTAAGATAAGATGAGGGAAAATGTCAGATATTTTTTGTGTGAAATTGTAAATTATTTACCTCCTCCTTGTGTTTATTTAAGGCCCTCTAATTTGGCTAAATTGAACTTCTGAGCCTCAGAAACGAGCCTTTTTGTAAAATTTTCATTCCTTTTCCATTTTGTGTTATTTACCCAGCAAATGTGGTGCAATCCTTTTTAGTTTTCTCAAGAAAAATACTAATATTTACGCACACTTTAAACACAAAACAAATAAAACAAATAAAAATATTCATTTTTAGGATATAAATCTGCGCGTTAGGAGCGGATCCGGTCAAACTCAACTAATTTTTTTCAAAATAAATGATTTTATTCACACTTTTACTGATTCTTTTTTAAAAATCAGGATCTCTCCTACGTTTTGCTCTGTTCCTTTGGGGCTCCTAGCGCGCGCGTCTGTTGGGAACGTTTAACGCATCACTCCGCGGGTGGAGGTTCAACTCCTCCTTCCAGAGTGCCCAGACCGGTCCCGACAGAGGATGGAGCTGCTGACTGCGAGGGTGGAGGAGGGAGGGTGTGGGAGATGAGCCGGAGGGGTGGGGAGAAGGACCATAGGTGTGAGCGCGCGCGCGCGCGTGTGTGTAGTGGGGGAGAGAACAAGCTGAGTGTGCTTCTTATCTAATAGAGGCTGGGAGCGCGTTATCCTCCCCGTCATCTCCTCCGCGCGCACAGCCGGGAGAAGATGAGCGCGGATCCCCTCAGCAGCAGCGGCTCACACTGATTCCTGCCCCCGCTGAGAGGCTGAAACGGGGAGAAGGAGAGGAAGAGGAGCGGGGAGGAGATGAAGGACTTCTGACAAAAGAGGAGCAGGTCAAAGTTCCTCCTGTTGGAGTGGGATTTCTGCTCTTTTTTCTGCGCGCGCGGACATCACTTGACGCCCTGATGATGGAGCGCCACTTGGGAGAGAGAGGATGATGGACACTTTGACACCGCAGCTCTTGACCAGAAGCCCTTCCCGCGGTGCTGACCGAGCCCTCAGGGTGGTGATCGCTCATTTGTTCTGAAGTGGCAGGGGGAAAAATCCTGCTGTGAGGGGATGGTGCGCACAGCGAACCCTCAGGAGACCGGCGCGCGCACTCATCACGTTCCGTCCAGGAGCGCACCTTAAAGAGCTCCATGATCACCCCGCTGCTCTGAACTTGTTGAGCGGCTCTGGAGGGGAGCAGGGGGGACAGGGAGGACCCGTGAGACAAAATGTAAGTTTTCTCTTTGTTCCTCAGAAGTTGTGCGTGGATTCATTTGCTTCCTGCGCGGAAGCACTTAGAAGTTTCTGGCTCCGGCTGCTTTCCCTCCCCCAGCAGTGAAGGGACAAATACAGATGAGACCATCTGAAAATGAAGCGACCTCCAGGACATCCTGGGAGTCGCCCCCTTGTGGAACCTGCAGCCGAATCTTTAATATCTGGGCTGGATAATTCCGTTGGTGCCATGCCTTTGGCTGCTTGGCCTGAATCCAACACATGTGCAGCCTGATTCAGTCAGACCCGGGTGGAATTTATTGTTTCAGCAGCTTTCCACACAAGTTGAACGAGCTTTTTATTGCTGATCTGTGCAGTATGGTCCAAAAGAATAAGACCTCAGGCAGACATGGAACCTGCAGCCTGCTCCTCTGGGCTCAGGGTTTAGTCAATGGGAGACTTAAAGTCTGCAGTCTATGGCATTAAAAGGAAACAAAAAATAAATCCCAGGCTGCAGTTTATATCATTAAGGTGACACATTCACAGCTAGAGACACAAATAAATTAGTTTGTACTGTTTTATTAAAGAGCAATTAAAGAAAATAACTCGAAACTGACAAATCTAATAAAACCAGTCGTTGCTTTTGAATTTTGGTTCAGCAGAATGTTTCAGCTCATGAAACTGGCCTTGACTAGAAGGATGGTTCCCTTCCTGATTTCTGTGACTCTGAGACTCCTGCACCTGTCCTCCGGTGTCCACAGGTGTCCTCAGGTGTCCTGGTCCACTTCTCCTGAGCTGTCTCAGGTCTGAAGGCTTCCTTCTCCAGATGTTTCAGCTCCTTCCACAGATGTTCAGCAGGATTTAGGTCAGGGCTTGTTTGGTTCTGACCCGTTCTTGGTGTCCTGTTGGACCCATGAGCTGAGACTGAGACATCTGGCTCCAGGAAGCCTTGATAGTCTTGAGGTTTGATTGGACCCTGAACAGATTCAGGACCAGAACAGAACCGAGCCTCCTCCATGTTCCCCTGTAGGACAGTTTTGTCTCATCTGTCCACAGGACATCCTCCCAGAGGCTTTGCAGCTTCTCGGTATGCATTTCTGTCCTCAGCTTCCTGTCTTCCATTTTCAGTGTGTTACACACCATGACACCAAACAGCCCTGTGACTACCTGTCCCCCTTTAAACAGGCAGACCGACTGATTCCAGGACTGAGGACACCTGGGATGCTGATCACAGGACACAACTCAGTTTAATGTGTCTCTGTCAGTCTTTTCTTAGTGTTTCATACTTTTTGTCAAGGCCAGTTTCATTAGTTTGTTTTATTAGAATAACTTTGTTGAACCAAAATTCAAAAGCAGCGACTGATTTTCAGCCTTTATTGTTATCATTTCTTTTGTCAGTTTATTTCAAAGACCTTTGTCGGAGTTTATCCACGACTGTAAACTGCACAGGACTGATAATATGAGCTCACAGTTATTGTTGTCTGTTTTAATTTCTGCTCCTGGCCTGCATGCGAGGTAATAACAGGTGATTAAAGCAGCTTTAAACTGTCTGACTCTTCCAGTTTTCTTACAACATGGAGCTACCTGCGAGTTCTTTAGAGCTGTGGACATTTTGAGTACCCAGATATGTCACTGTGGTTGCAGAATAATGTGCCAGCGGCCTTTTAGGAAAAGTGAGTTTTAATAATGCATAAGATGTTCCTGTGTCGCGCAGAGAGGCATGCTTGGGTGGCGAGGGGAGAGAGGGATGGAGCGAGGCGTGATCCTGCTTCACTGTCTCGTTTGGCGCCCCGTGTGAGGCAGTGTGTGGAGTAAGTGGTGCCTGAGGGGGTTCAGCTCGACTCGGGGCCGAGTCGTCGCAGTCGGCCTGTCAGAAGTGCTGCCCTCGCACGAACGCCGGGGAGGACGGGGCTGACAGAGGGCGAGGAGGGGGAAGCGCACCTTCAGAGGCCTGAAGCGGGGAGGCTGACGAACTCATGTCCTGGGGGCTCGATGGATCTCTAAAAATAATAAATCTGGCATTCCTTTGCTGCCTCGTGTGCCAAAGTTATTAACAAAGATCTTGCACGATCTGTTAGCAATCTGAGCACAGGTTGGGGATGAGTCTCAGCTACTACCACACCGAATTTTAGCTCAATATTTATAAAACTGATTGAAATGCAGCCTTTTGTGTTTGCTAAGGTTGATCAGCTGTGGCAGCCATTGACTCAGAAAGGTTCATTAAAATCCCTCCATTGGTTTGAGAGATAATTTGCTAACAGACAAATAAGCATATGTGCATACACAAATTTGATTTTGCAGCTTGTTTTACAGAAAATGATTTAACGTTCAGAACTGGTTTCAGTAACCCTTGAGTGGTTTTTCCTGGCTCGGTCCAGTCACGAAGCCAGCCATCAGTTCTCCTCCCATTTGCTACCTGTCATCATTATTAAAAGATAACAAGGCCGCTGATTAAAGGCGGCATCGTTTTCAGAAGTAGAAAAGAGTGCTAAGTGATAGAGCGGCTCGGAGAAAACCCCGGGGATGGATTATCGGCGCTCTCGGCGTCCCACGGCATCGCTGGCTGTCATGTCTGTGGGGCCGCGCTCCAATCTTCCCATGTTTATTCATGAGGACGGGCAGCAGGCCGTTAACGGCCAAGATTAGGAATTCTGGGAAGGCAGGCACTGAAATCTGTTGAGTAAAGCAAGCAGAGCAGGCAGGAAGGATTTTTCTCTTCTATCTTTATCTATCTTTCATCTGTTTCTGACTGTCTGCCCTCCCGTCTCCTTCCCCTCCTCTCTCCTGAGCTCTTGTTGCTCTTTTGGCGAGGAGCTGGTGGGGAATATGAAACAGGTGAACCGAGGAAAAGATGAAAGCGCGGCGGGGNGGGGGGGGGGGGGGGGGGGGACAGGACAGACACAGGTTCAGATATTGCCCTTGAAAGTGCACGAAAACGTGTGAAATTAAAACTGAAAAGTTGCAAAAATACTCCAGATATCAGCGGTAGGCGTGTAATTATTCCACCTTCCTGTGGCTTAAACACAACCCGTATTTTTACATTTCATAGTTTGGAGCCTTGATGCGGCGGGGGGGTGCTGCCCCCTCGGGGCCACCGGAGACGATCTGATAGAGATTATGATGTGACAGCTCCCTCTCGGTGTGGAAAAAACAGGTATTTTTGTTTAAAAAGCAACTGAACTGCAGCAGTTGGCCCATTCTGGCCTGGCACAGCTTATCATGCAGGAAGTATCAGACTGGCATCATCTGGTGAGAAAAGATGGAGTTGTTTCATTTTCAACACTCAGAATAGGAGTTGAGGATGAGTCTCAGCTACTACCACGCCCAATTTCAGCCTTTATTTTGGTAAATTATCAACTTTTCTCACATAAAACAAAAACAAAATACTATTTTACAGATCCATTATTTACCAAAAAAGGACTAGGCTGAAGCCAAGGTTTATACTCGCCTACTCTTTAAGGTCATTTGGCTGTGGCAGCCATTTTGACTCCAAAGGTAAATCCGTCCAGCTCCGATCAGAAAAGAAAAATCGATCTGTGGCCTCAGAAATCAGAGGTAAAGTGTAATTAGTTTCTATGATTAAATGATTTCGAAGAAACTCCCGGGGGTTCCTCAGAAAAAAGAGGGCGGCGCCCTCACCTGGCATTCCTAATCCTGTCCGTCCTCGTCCCTCCCAAGGAGAACCTCAACATCTTCATTATCTGACACTTCCTGCTCTGTCTCCAAACCAGACAACATGGCTGCTCTCACCACTGTCTGTAAACCTTTCCTTTGATCTTTGACCTTTGACCTTTGCTGCCTGGACTCTCTTCTTCACCTCTTTACAACACTCCCTGTCCTCCTGGACAGTCCACCCTAAGTACTTGGCACTATACTATACTGTACTATAAGACAATCCCTCCAGGATTTCACGGGCATTATTTGTGATTGTTGCAGCTAAAATGCCTGATTTTGTGGGGCAATTTCCTAAAAGTTGCAATTTTTTTCACTAAAATCAATAAACAACCATAACTTTTAATCTATAAACCAAAAATCCTTCCTAGTTTTGTAAGATAATTCCCAACAAACACTGACATTATCAAAAGGTGCTTTATTTGAGAACTTTGATAGCTTCTAAACTGACATTCATGAGCATTTCTGGATCGTCCCTGGTCTGCAGCTCTCCTCACATGTTTTGCAGACACAAAGTGTTTGTCGATGCGTTTATGTTCCATGATTACACTGCAGGACGTGCAAAACAGCTGCAGCTGGGGAGGAAACTGGTTTGCTGAAATCTTTGTGGGCAAATGTGAAGCATTAGCGCACATTTTGGCTTCGCTCGCTGCTCCTGCACGCTCCCGGCATTCTGATGTTAACAGGAAGTGACGTCACGTGTCTTCTTCCTGAGTTATTTGGGGTTATTTTGTATTCCACACTACACAAACCCACAAAGATGAGACTAGACTGCAGAAACGGTGGAGAATCACTTTAGAAACAATAAGTATTGGGTTAAAGTTGTGGGAAAGTTGCGATTTCGAGGGGTTTCCTTGATTTTGCGTTAATAGTTGCGATCGCAACATCACAAAATCCTGGAGGGTCTGATAAGATACTACACTACATTAGAGTAGTACATATCATACTATACAGGATTTTGCCTCCAGTTGGGGACAGTTTATGTTCAGTCTGAGAGGAGCTAAATGTTTGGCTCCAGATTTGATCTAATTAACTTTTAAATAGTTAATCAGTCTTATAAAATCTTCTCGTCGGCTCTCAGCCTCCGTCAGGCAGCCAAACACGTCACGTCTGAGAGACGAGGAGGTGTCTTTATCTGTTTGTTTATTTATATTTTGTCACATCCCTCTCCTCCTTCCATCTTTTTGATAAAAGCTGTTTCCTGTTTCATCCCGACTCCGGGCTTTGTTCCACTATTCGGCGGTTTTCCTCCTGAATGTTTGTGTGCGTTGCAGGCGGGGTTTTTTTGAGGCGTGCCAGGGGTTTGCACGTTGTGGTGGTCCCTCTGAGGCGCCGCTCATCAAATCTTCTCTTGACTGTCGACAAAGAGACGTTTGCTGCAGACTCTTATGAGCGTTTAGAAAAAGGAATTTCAAACAGTTTCTCTTTTCAGTTATGAAACGTTTTCTTCGGTTTATAAAGTTTCTGTTGGAT
Organism: Kryptolebias marmoratus; assembly: GCF_001649575.2. Taxonomy (NCBI): domain Eukaryota; kingdom Metazoa; phylum Chordata; class Actinopteri; order Cyprinodontiformes; family Rivulidae; genus Kryptolebias; species Kryptolebias marmoratus. The sequence goes on along the minus strand of NC_051450.1, from coordinate 21,701,401 downwards.
CAGCTTTAAAGGTGTAAAACCTTTCAAACGTTATCTTGCACAGCCAGCCTTGATCTTTTCTATATTTGTACAAAGAACTCAAATTAAATCCAAGACCTGGCACAATATTTAATTTTAACACGGCAATAAAGACTAAAACATTTGAGAATGCCTTTTTTTTACATCATGTTTTAAAACCTTTTTTGGACAGGGACTTCTTCGTATTTTCAGCTTTTTAACCATTAATATGTCAAAATGTCCAGCTTGAACAAGACAGGGTTTTGTAACTTTTAGTCTTTTTGAAATATTTGGCTTTATTTGCAATATTGCAATGGACTGAGGTGATGCTTCAGATTGATCATTTAGCCTCTGTTCTGCTAATTTTAGCTTTTTAAGGACAAATAAAAAGACAGGACTGGAGACGAGGGACAGCCCAGGACACAGCTCAGGAAGCAGACAGGCCTTTAAGCCGCCTTGTGAAATAAAAATATGATAATTCAGAAATATTCTTTTCATCGAGTCGCTCTCTTTTGCTGGCAGAAACCTCCCGCCGCTCCTGAAAGTGTTTATCACTCCGTTTGTGTTTGGAAGAATTTCAGGCTTCCTCCCGGCTCGCCTCCTCTGATGTCCTCAGACCTTGATCGATGGTCGGAGGAAGAGGCCCGGCATAAAATAAACCTTTTTCTCACTTAGAATGCACGTCCACACTTCATCCATCTGCTCTCCTTTTCTTGCCGTCACCTCGGCTCCTCGGGGCGACGGGGGGTTATGAGCAGGGGAGTAATGAGGGGAAGGGGCTGCTGTGGTTACAACCCAGCTTCTCTGATTGTATTGCTTGTTATCAAAGCTCTCGCCAGCACTTGTTGTCTCATTATCCGTGACTTGAACTGCTTTTTATCAAGACGCTGCATGTGAGACACGCACACACATATATACGCGGTGCAGCCATCTTTTTAGTCTTCTTCTTAACACAGTAATATTATGTCTCTTAATGGGAACAGGGAGCTCTGTGCCAAGAGTTCCTCCGGATAATTGGCTGCTTCCTCACCTGCTGACATCTCCCCCATTGACATTCTTACATTTTACATTTAAGGTGCTTCATTTCTTCTGCACAACGGAACCTCTTTTCTCCCCCTTCCTCTCCGTCTGTCTTCTGACTTACAATACTTACACCCGCCTTTCTTTATGCGGATTCTACATTTTCATTTTCTGCAAAATTTAATCCTGACTCTCGATGAAAACCGTAAAAGAAACTGCTGATTGTAATTCAAGTGACGGACTTTTCCTGGTCGCTGGAATAAATGTGATGACAGCTTTTCATTTCGTTTAGGCAGGACTTGTGTAAAAAAAGAAAGAAATTTGAGGAAATTTGAGCGAATATTTTAGATTTTTATGCTTCGGTGTTTCAGAACTCCTCACTTTTATAAAGTTCTTTGATCCAATTTTTAAAAAAAAATGTTTTTCTTTACTGATCATGCATCCATTTAAATAATTATTTAAATCTGTGTAATCTAATTTCATGTTTGCAACATAATGCAAACAGATCAGCTGTGAACAGATGTGAATTTCAGATGATTTGGTTTGTTTTTATTAAAGATAGCGGGCGATATGCATTCCTGTAAAGCACGTTAAGTCTTTTATTTATCCCCTGATTGTCTGTTTGTATTTTACCAAAATATCTCACGAACCAGAGGACATGCCAGGCTTGTGTTTCATTTATTTTTTGGATAATTGTGCGTCAGGTTTAATCAAAGTGTTTGTGAACGGAAAACAATTAGTCTCATTAAAGGCCTTTAAATAATTCCTTGCTTATCAAATTATTTTGCACCAAAACTCCTTGAGTTGGATTAATTGTACCAAGATTAGGAGCTGAATCGTATCACGTCATGAAAGCTTTTCTTGCTCATGCATCTTCAGTGTTTAGTCATGTTAGATGGTGTCATGATGCTGATTATCCACACCTGGCCGACATGCAAATGGACTGATTTACCTGCAGACAGCTTTACTTTTAATCAAAGTAATATTTGATGGCGAGGAAGCACACAGCCCTGGTTGTCATCGAGTTTGTGCACATCTTCATGGTAAAATATAAGAAATTAACACCCGTGTAGTGTTTTAAAATGGCAGTTCTGGAAACGATAAAAGGATGGTCAAAGGGAAAAGCGATGTGCACGCAGGAGCTGTGGCCTCACTCGGCTGGCAGTTATAAATGGAGGCTGTGCACCGTATGAAATAAATCACGTGTGATATACCGCTGAGGGAGATCCACCTGAACGCCGCCTCAACCCGGTGGTTTACACGTGTCAACTTAGAACAGGTATTTTATTTTGTTAAAGGGAAACTCTTATTTTGGTGTTAAATGTTACATCAAAGCTTCCCTATTTAATTGCGGTACATTAATCATTAAATAATGGATTAGAGAGCTGTCTGTAATATGAAACATGATGGTTTTATTATCTTTCAGGCTTCTCAGGTTTATGATTTGTAAATGTCTTTCATCATCTTTTTTAGCCACAGAAAGAAGCCAATTTTTAATTAAAAACCTGAACTGAAAGGAACTAATTTTCACTTATCAGGTTGACACATGATTCATTATGATGCTGCCCCATGTGTCCCTTTAGATGTTAAAACTGGCACCTGTTTGTCACCTTAGCTTTATTAAATAATATAAAGTTAACATCACAGCATGGTGCTAAAACTCAGCTGTACGGTTAAATGTGAGTCAGGTGGCCTCATTCAGATTACGATGTGTAAAATGTAAATTTACCTTTTATTTAACCAGGTAAATCCCACTGAGATCACAGATCTGATGGAGCCCATGTCAGAGGCACTAATGCACCCCCATACCATCAGAGAGGCAGGCTGACCTCAGAACAGTTCTCCTCTTTGGTCCAGAGGAGACACATCTGTTCACATCTGGCTTCTTCTTTGCCTGATAGAGCTTTAAGCAGCATTTGTGAACGGCACGGGGAACTGTGTTTACAGACAGTGTTCCTGAGCATCACCGACATCCAGCCTTGACCTTTGACCTCATAGGTTTCTCCAGCAATATTTGTGTACTTATAATAATATAGGGGGGTCAAACCCAGTGACGCAAGGGGGCCAAAATTAAAAATTTGGTCCTAGCCAAGGGCCAATCACGATCAATATTTATTCAAAGTTACATAAATTAATTGGTTTTAGATTCATTATGTCAAATCCTTCATATAGAAATATCAATGACCTTTTCCCAGTTACAGATTATACAGAATTTAGAGCAAACAGACTTTAATGAACACAGACAAATAGATCAAACTTCAAAAAGTTTTTAACATTAAAACAGACAAAAACCTGATCATACAGAAATTAAAACTATATATTGTTGGCTTCAAGAGAAAACGTCACTGATTAGGCTTAGTTTTTTAAAGCAAAATAAGAATCAGAGACTCGATCTGAACCAGACTAGAGGGCCGGATGAAACGTTACAGAGGGCCGGATCTGGCCCGCGGGCCTTGAGTTGGAGACGTGTGCAGTAATAGCTGGAGTCACGAGTTTCTGCAGCTTTTATTTTGTGGGATGCAGCAGAGAAGTTTAGGAACCCGTTGGTCTACAGCAGTTTTTCTCATCATCGTGTGCATGGAACTTCATATTTCTTTGTGCTGAAGTGAGCCGAGGCTTGTGGGGGCAGGAAAAATCTATAACGCTGTAGGTTTGATACCACTGACGAAGGTTTGGTGCGAAAGCAGCAGGATCTAGTTTACCCTGATGGCCTCACGTACTGATTTTCTGTGTTTTGATGGACAACAAACACCAACATGGCACCTCTGTCTAACACCCATCCAACTTTCTGTCTACACGTACACCTTTCCTCCCCTGCTGTGGCCTCGGCTAATGTTTTCTCAGTGTCAGAAATTTGTTCCCAAAAGGGAGATTTTCTCATTTTTGCTCTTCTTCTGTTTCCCTGCAGCTCCAGATCATCACACAGGACGTGGACCATGATTGGCAGCCAGGAGCGCTGAGGAGACCTGACACTAGCCTTTCTATCAGACGCAGCTATCTCCTGCTCATCTCCCCCTCTTCCTCTTATCTGTGGGCCTGAAACCTCTCAGCTTCTCCAGAAACGTGAAAAAAAAAACGAAACCCGCGCTCCCCCTGCAGGGACTTTGACATGTCTCCTCACTACCTTTGAGTGCGAGGACGAAACTGGGAAAAGAAAAGCAACCCCTTGTTTGTGCAGCTTCAGACGGAACCACGGCTCCATTGGAAGGAGCTGAGAGAGGACCAGTCATGCGTTTCCATTTGGCGTTGGCACTGCAGGCGGTTTGGACTGGCATTTGCCATGCGGCCATTCAGAACTACCCCGTGGTAGTGGCTTGGGGCCACTACGACGTGTGCAAGTCTCAGGTTTACTCAGACGAAGGTTTAACCTGGGACTACATGGCCTGCCAGCCAGAGGCGGCAGACATGACCAAGTTCCTGAAGGTTACCCTGGATCCCCCCAACATCACCTGTGGAGACCCTCCGGAGACGTATTGCGCCCTGGTGAGTTCACAGAAACCATTTTCCCCGATAAACGCCGGGAAATCAGTGCAGCTCTCTTATCATTTCTGGATTCCTGTGAATCTGCTCGGCTTGCTCTGAGCCTGCAGCCGTGTCTGCAGCCGAAGGAACACAGGTTTGTGTCTGACGAGACAGAAAAATGTGGCTTCACCTCATTCCCGCGTGCACACACCAGACACATTAAACGGGTTTCTGGGTCACTGTGGTTTCAGAGAGAAGTCGGGCCGGCAGAGTTTCTGTTGAGGCAATGTTTGTCTTTAAATAAGACGAGCGAGAGCCTTAAAAACTATTTCTGGGTGAAAAATGAGCCCGAGCAGAATAAAAGAAAAACACATTTTAAAATTAGATGCCTTTGTTTGTTTTCTACAAAAAGAAAGTAGTCCAATATTTGGTCTATATGGTAATTTTTTAAACTTAAAACATCTGATTGGACATTTTAAACCCAACATATTTGGTTAAAGGGATAGTTTGGTCATTTTAACTTATCAGTCTAACCTTAGCCAAATAAGGGCTGTTTATTAATAGTTTTCAAGCTTATAAAACAACTCTTTTTTTAATTTAGACTGTTAATATGTGTGTTGAACATGTAGGCCATGTTTCTGCTGAACTCAAACCTACAAATTAAATTTTAACTATATGATATAAATATTGCGACCTGTCCGCGGTGTCTGCTGGAGCTCCCCGCGACCCTGGGAAAGTTCAGGATATATTTCCCTTCCTTGAATTGATCCAAGTCCTCAGCAGGACCTGGATTGTTTGGTCTAATTCCGTGTTTCATGTCAGATTCCTGACCTCGCTCCTCGTCACCGGCAGCATAATCCAAGATCTGGCAAAACCTTAAAACAAAAAGCTTTTATTTATCAGAGCTGCAGAAAGAAAACGTATGCATGTCCAAGTCTGTTGTCCTGGAAGTGTGTGTCTCAGCTCAACTTCTAATGCATCTGAGGGTGTAGGAAAGGACTTATATCCGTCTGCTGAAGTCAGTTTTATACACCTGATGTCTCACAGAGACGTTTCTAATGATCTTTGACCAGAAACGCAGTGGAAATGATCACAACCTGCTTTGTCTGTTTGTTGAAACCCCATCTTTAATTGGATTGGGACCAAAAGCTTATATGTTGTAGATGAACATCTGATGAATATTTTCTGCAGGTTTCATTAAAATCCGTCCAATAACTCATGAGATATTTGGTTTTACTGATCATCATTAAATCTGAAACCGATATTGGGTCAAGTATTTAATTAGCAAACCTTTCTCCTTTTCTTAATTTGTTTTGTTTCCCCCCCTCCTCTTGAAACTCACAGCTGGTCGCTTCAGATTAGCGCTCGGTGATGAATCCAGTTTGGATCTCTGTGTGTCACCGAGTCATCAAAGATTCCTCCAGGAACAAACACGCTCCTCGCATAAACAGCCAGACGTTTTCAGGAAAAAGTAGTAACTCTGTGAGGTAAAAATAGACATCAGCACAAATTCAGCTGAGAGGAAAGACAGAAGAACAAAGGGATTAACAAAAAAAACTAGCCGAGGAATGATCAGAGACCGAGACTCAAAGGAATCTGTGCGAGCGACTGAAGAACTAATATGTCCTGCGTTGGGAGGGACGGAGGCTCTGAAATGTGAATAATTCAACGTGTTTTGTAGCTTAATGTGTTTTATTCATAGGACACATTATTCAGCACGACATCTCTGAGGCACTCCTTGAAAATGCTGACTCCCGCGACTCCAAGGTTGGTGGAAGGCAAACCGAGCGAGTGAAAGCTCGCCGTCACCCCCCCCCATGTTCCCATCGGCGTGACTCTTTCACTACCAGCTGATCCGAACCAGAAGTAGTTTATATTTGCTCTGGATGGAGAGCGGAAATATTCCAGATTCCTTTATTAATCTGATAAGATCTTCTTCAACCCTAAAAATGAAATCCAAAATCCGGAGATGGCACGCTCAGAGAGTGTGTTGAGGATGACTCTCAGCTACAGCTACACCAAATTTGAGCTCAATATCTGTATAATTGATTGAGTTAAAGCCTTTGTTGTCTCTGTTAATGTTAGTTAGCAGTGCCAGCCATCTTGAAGTTAATTGCTAATTGTACCGGCAAACACAGGCATGCCCATTTCAGGAGACAGTTTACCAATATTGTCTGTTGAAGGTTTGCGATAAAACGGACCGTGGTTTGTTCCTCCCTCTGTCGTACAAACGTCAGTGAAATGTGACCGCTGCCGCTTGCCATAGACTCCGATTCTCCGCAATCGTTTTATTTTTACCTCAGGCGGTAACGTACCTCCAGATCAACATCCCAAACAAGCATCAGTGACATTTCAGCTCCTGCCGACAGTGGATCTTCGATGATTCGGGAGCAATTATCATTTTGCCGGCGTTATCGGTGAAATTCATCTCTCTGTTAATTGATTTCTGCGCTCTCGCGAAGAGGAGTCTGCTTCCTGGGAGAGCTGGGGGGGTAACGGACACCGACGGCTGACAGGAGGCCAAGCGAGGCCGAGCAGGAAGCAGCGGCTCGAGGGCGTGGCGGCCTTCATCCCGGGGTCACGAATAGAAGCAGGACGGCAACAAACACGCACACAATTCTCCTCAGTAAAGACTTTATTCCCCTCCTAGCCCGATGACCTTTTCAACACCAATAAGCTGGCATTCTCTGAACTCTGGCACATGAAATCTGCCATCATATGAGATTTCTCTGTCCCCTGCAGTTCGACTCAGACTGGCCTTTAAGAACCTGGACGGGTCTCACGTCAACAACCAGCCGACGGCTCGGCTTGTGTCAGACGCAGGAAGGTGCTCTCGTAGGGTCGTATGATTCAGAAAACAAACTGAACACATAAATGGACTCAAAACATCCAGGATTTCTAATAAGAAAATGCACATCTGAGAGTTTTAAAACTCCATAAAGCATTAACAATGAACAAGATATTCCAGGTAATAGTCTCCACCATATTCTGATGACAATCTCCCTCCTATCTGTTGTCTCCAAGAATCATTCAAACACTGAATTTGGTATTTTAGTAGGTGTTGAGGATGATCCTAAGCTACTACCGCACCAATAATTAGCTTAATATTCGTAAAACTGACTGACTTACAGCCATTTTGAATTGTGTTGACAATGAAGTTGCAGATGCACATTCAATGGATGCTTTATGAGAGTTTATCTGGTGGCTCAAGAGATATTTTGCTAACAAATACAGTTGACTTTAATAGTTAGATCTTGTGCGATCAGTTGGGAATGACTTTTACCTACTATTACACCGAATTTCATTTCAGTGTCTGTAAAATTGGCTGACGTAGCCATTTATGTGTGTGGTCGCTTAGCTTTGGCGGCCATATTGAATGGAGTTGTTGTCTCCAAAGGGTAATGGCTTGTAGATGTACAGCCAATAAATACAAACACTAAAAAACATTCAACCTTTTTTGCTTTCAGCAGCAGCTTACATTGAATTCATAATGAACAAGAAGATCCAGGAAGTAGTCTCCACCATATTTTGCTTATTTAGACCTTTTTAAAGATGTTTTTGCTCTTCATCGTGCGGCGTCTGCAGCCTGTTGTTTTTCAGTCACTTGGAACAAAATAAACCTAATTTATCTGCTCATCTGGCAGATAAAATACAAAAGTAAAAAGTGCATTTGTCTCCGTTTGACTCCTCTGTCCTTGCGTCTCTTCTCACGTCTCAGTTGGAAGCGACTGCGATGCGAGGAGAGGTGATGCTTTAGTCGATGTTCCCCTGAAGTGGGAACTCAAAAATTTATTATTTTCCGTCTGAGAGAGCAGGGAAAGATCATGGCCGCCTCCAGCTTTCCGTTTACCCTCTAAGCTGCCATTTTGAGTGAATGATGTAAAATGCAAAAGTTTGAGCCGCTCTGAGCGAGCTGGGAATCTGAGTCGTGGTGTTTTATTGGTGTTACCGCGTGAAGCGAGAGAAGAGAGCGAATAGTTGTTAGTTTTGTGTTCCACCTTGCATTTCTCAGGGTTCTGGTTCATTCTGCTGATTGGCTGTCTGCTCCTGGAAAGTGAATATGAGGCCTCTGGAGGATAATCATCGACTAGAACATTGCTGGAAAAGATTCCTGTTCCTGTAAAAATGCCATACGGTGACATTCTTCTATGAACCCTAGTGGTAATTTGGATCTTACTTTTGTAATCATCGACGCTATGACTCAGCCAGACTCTTAGAAACTCTTGGAAAGTAATCACTGGATGTACATCAAAACTAAATAACTTAAGAAGTCACCACAGTTTACCAACACAGAACAGAAACGGCTAAAACTCAGACAATTTTACAGATATTGAGCTAGCTGAGACCAATTTACAACACTCTCATTTTTGCCTAAAAACCTTGGCATTAACTGTTATCTCATTAACATTTGTAGTCAACCCAATTCATGATGGCCGCCACAGCTAATTGACCTTTACGAACACAAGAATGGCTATAAATGGGTGAATTTTACAGATACTGAGCTAAATTCTGTGGTAATATCTGAGTCATTCCCATAATATACTCAAAGCTGTCACATTTAAAGTCTCACTAAACATCATTGAGTAAAACAGCTATGACTTCCTTCAAGGCCTTTAATTTGAAAAGCATCTACAAGTTTCGTTTTTGAACGCCACTTCCTGTTTGCCCTTTAAGGTTGTTTTGATTCTCCTTTAAATTTAAAAGTTTTAATTGGGGCAAAACTGTTAAAACTAGGCAGCCATGATGGAATATTATAACAAAGAAGAACCTGCTGAATAATCTAAGGTACAGTGACTCAGCAGATTCTGAGTCACCGGTTTCCATGGCAACTCCCGCCTTTTTTTTTTTGAGAAGCAGAGGGCAGGGGAGCGTCCAGCATTGCTCGTGTCAAACAAACCGTCTCTGTGTGGAAACTATAAGTCGTATCAAAATGAAATTTAACAATGACAGGCAGAAACTCCTGGTGGTCATATGTGTGCGTTTTTATTTATAAACGGTGTTTTCTGTTGGAGACGTGAGGTCAAACAGACCCTCCATTCCAGGCTTTAAAGAGAAATGTCAGAACTTAATGGGAGTAAATTAAAATTTGGGCACGCACGCTCTTCGCTTTTCAGGGATTTAAGAGAAAACTATCAATTCTACAGCAGTGAGAGTCACAGTGGGTAAAAGAAGACAAAAGTACCAACATTTTGATGCATAAACTTACAAAATGTTAAATGTTTGTGGGGAATAAGAAGAGTTTTGGAAGGTTTAGACAGCTTCTCTATGTTACACGTTCTGAAGTAAAAACAAAATAAAATCACTATAATTGTACTCGGATTGAGTAAAAACCATAAAAGATGTCAAAAATGTAAGTTAAGTCATGTAAGGAGCAGTATTTTGTGATCTGTTTAAACTTCGAATGAGCTGTAGGGCTTGGTTTTCAAACTCGTTTTTGTCTATGGAGACCAGTTTTTTTTGGAAGTTTTGTCTCGGCTGTACAATATAATGCTACAAAAAGTCAAATTAGACCATTTTCAATTAAGACAAAAATGTAGGATTACCATCTTTTCTGTTAGTAAAGGCTTTTACGTCTTGTGATTATGGTTCAGCTCGTTTTTGTGATGCTTTTCTCTGCATGCGAGTCAGAAGACAATGAGCTCCCATAGATTTACATTTCAGTATACAAAACTGACCTTTTCCTAAGCGGATCCTGATTAGTGGTTTCAAACAGACAAGGTGTTTCAGCTTCCTCCCCCCTTCCTCGTCATAACGCCCTCTTTCAAACACTTACACAATGCACCACCTCTCAACAAGCTCCACGCTGACATTTCCTTGGGAAATGAATGCGCTGTCAGCAGCAATACGTTTCATTTCACAGCACAGCTCTCAGCCAGCGCGAGGGCCAGACGAGGATGAGGCGGAGGGGAAACGAGACAACAGCTTTTTCTCACTGTTGTCTGTGACATTATATTGCAGAAACTTGTTTATGCAGACTCAGAAATCATAACAAACCTGACTTTTCTTTAGGTGTTTGCTAGAAAAAGGAAAAAAAATGAGATTCCGGGAACGTTGTAGCAATTAAAGTGCACTGAATGACTAATACTTGACTCAATAGAGCTGTTAAACATCAGACGAAAGAGTCAGCATGATCTCCTCTACGTGTTTTTCATCTTTGCCGGGCCAAACAAAATCAAAGGTTCATTGAGATTCGTGACTCAGGCAAAAGACGCATACCGAAACAAACCAAACCGAGACAAAATGCGAGTAATTCTGAAAACATTGTTCTTTTGTTTGATTAATGAAAGCTGTCTGGAGTCCCAAACAAAAGGTTCACTTGTTCTTTCTGCATAATTTACCAAGATGCAGCTTTGAGAAGTTTCACATAATATTTTCATCTCCAGCTCAAGGGAATTCTGTCTCTTTTATGTGATTTTAATTAGCCTAATCAACTCTCAGCAGCTACAGCGTAGATTTATGGTTCTACTCGACTTGATGGATAACTTGCTCTGCATCATGAGAAGAGCACTTTTTTATCGTCTAGGAGTCATAACATTTGGTGTCGGTTTAACAAGCGTGAAGTCGTGGTCACGTAATCAGGGATGGAGCCGCTGAGCGTGCAATCTGACGCCGTGAATCCAAACCTGCAGTTGTCACGAGGTTTTAATCAGTCAGTCATTTTTGGATTTGATATGATAATTTGATGCGTCGTCACACATGACAGCAGCGTTTAAAATGAAACTCATCACTTCACGGCGTTTGATGGAGAGGAAGTACCAGTTCCTGCGTTTTGTTGCCTCAGAACCTGAAATTTAAAGGAACTTTCAGACGGGTTGCATTTTTTAATTTACACAACAAAGACGCCATAATAACTTTTATGGTGACACAAACAAGAAATAATGGAAACGAAGGTATAATTCAGGTCTACCGCCTTCCAGCAAAGACGAAACTGTTGGTTTTTTTGGGGTATTTCTTCTGCCTCAGCAAATGGTGTGAGCGGTGGGATTCCTCCAGCGGTTCTTCTGCCTGAGCTGAGAGAAACTTGAAAGCAATATCAGATAAAATAACGAGTTAAGAGGAGCTCAGCAGACGAAAAGTACTTTGTGCCACCACCTTTTACAGGAAGTTTTTTATCTCCTCGTGTCATTGTCCTGCTGGAAGGTGAACCTCCTCCCCGGTGTTTTCTGGAAGTCTCAAACATGTTTCCATCCAGATGATGGTTTGGTTCCATTAAGGTTGGTGCTCTTAGCATGACAGAGGTGTTAGGTGGTGTCCTCGATGGAGAAACGGTTAAATTATAGTCTCATTTGACCTTTGCACCTTCTTCAACATGTCCATGAAGCCCAGCTGTGTGCAGCTGATCGTGGTCCTACAGACAGATCCGTCAGATCTTTGCAGAAGAGCTGCAGCTCCATCATGGTGATCATCGGTCTCCTCTGATTAATGTTCTCCTTGATCGTTTGGTGGACAACCCTATCTCTCTCAGGTTAGCTGTGGTGACATCAACTTTCCTGATGCTTTGTGATCATTTGACTCTTAAACTGACCACAGGTGGATTTTTTTCGACTTATTGTCGTCTGGTGCATACAAACTGTATGTTTTTAGTTTATATTGTTAGGATCATTTCAAACCTTTTTCTCTGTTTCACTTCATTAATCTGAAGGTTTTGTGAAGATCGACAACTTAAATTAAACTCTTTATTTCTGTCACAGTTTGGGGATTTCTTGGAGTGTCAGTGTAATTCCTTATTTTTCTTGTTGTTTGTTGGTTTAATTTTGTATTTTCTGCCAGTGTTTCGTGTGTTTAGTGCCTGGCGTTGTTAGTTTTCCTCAGGTCAGTCCTCTCACCTGTTCCTCATTCTCTAATCAACTCTTCTCCGTCGTGTGTGAGAGCTTCGTACGTAAGTCTGTCCAGACCTGAGATTCTCAGTTACTGCTCCCTGTTTGGGTTTCGTTTCGTTGCAACTTCAGGGGAAGATTAGGACAAAGAAGCCGAATGCTGTTCTAAGCGTCATGCAAAATGTTCAGCGCTGAATTGTTGCAGTAAGACAGAAACCTCCTCTGGCTCACGCCTTTTTAACGCTGGCTAAATGGATGGATCTGAAGAAAACAAAGAAGTCTTCGTTGTGTTAAACTCACAGCATTCATCATCTTCACCGTTCCTCTGCTGGGTGTTTGTGTTGCTTCCCAAGCTTCGTCCGCTCATCTGTTTCACGTGCGCTTCATTATTCATCGAGAGCGGAGCGAGCACAAAATGGGTTTAGTCTTTTACCGCCTTACGTAATGACTCGTAATGTTGACCGAGGTCCAAATTACTTTTGCATTAGTTTGCAACACAGCTTTACTGTGAACAGACCAAAGCTCAACATCATATTTACTGTAAATATTCAGACTTTAACATAAAAAAACACATCTTATGCAGAAGCTATGGTAGCTTAAAAGCTTTTAAAGCAGCATTTGCATGAACTGTGATTACATTTAAGATTGGAGCAGTTTTAAGATGATAAAAAACCACTGAAACATGACTTTTGTACTCTTCCTATTGAGTCTGCTCTCCAATTTCAGCTTTTAGAAACCAGCACCGTGTCGTCTCTCTTCTCCTAATCCGAGCCTTGCTTCATTACAAGCTTTCGTGTCTGGGAGGATGGGAAGGTTACCTGTGGTCACCTGTGCCATAAACTTTGCATGAGCGTCGGGAAACGGGCTGAATTTTTTTATATCATCGTCTCGGCTCCTCAAAGGGACTCAAACAAACTGCCACAGGATGTTAAACATTATTAATTAAAGAATGAATGATGCAGGGATGCATATCACCCGCCGCCTTTCATTCAAGAGTGCTGTTTTGTTCAAACATGAGCTCTGCATCTCTAAAACTGATCGGCTAGCTGTGGCAGCCATCTTAAACTGGGTTGAGCCAACTTTATTCAGTTGCTGATGGACGTCCGATGATTATTTTCTGAATTTCATTCAAATCTATCAACTGGTCCATGAGATATTTTGATAACAGACAGACAAACAAACCTGCACAGATGTTGTGATAATGATCACCTCCTGGTAATTGGCATGTTGTGTTTATACAGCCTGGGAGCCATTTTATTTATTTAATGTAGGGGTCTCCAATCCTGGTCCTCAGGGCCTCCATCCTGCAGGTTTTCCTTGTTCCTCTGCTCCAACACACCTGATTTGAATCAATGGATGATTAACAGGCTTCTGCAGAACATGAAGAGGTGATTCAGACCCTCCAGGATTTTGCGATGTTGCAACTATTAACGCAAAATCAAACAAACCCCGCAAGATCGCAACTTTCCCGCAACTTTAACCCAATATTTATTGTTTCTAAAGTGATTTTCCACCGTTTCTGCGGTCTAGTCTCTTCTTTGTGGGTTTGTGTAGTGTGGAATACAAAATAAGCCCAAATAACTCACCAAGAAGACACGTGACGTCACTTCCTGTTAACATCAGAATGCCGGGAGCGTGCAGGAGCAGCGACCGAAGCCAAAATGTGCGCTAATGCTTCACATTTGCCCACAAAGATTTCAGCAAACCAGTTTCCTCCCCAGCTGCAGCTGTTTT
>NC_051450.1:21682050-21687318 GCF_001649575.2 Kryptolebias marmoratus | reverse complement strand
AACATGTGAGGAGAGCTGCAGACCAGGGACAATCCAGAAATGCTCATGAATGTCAGTTTAGAAGCTATCAAAGTTCTCAAATAAAGCACCTTTTGAGAATGTCAATGTTTGTTGGTGATTATCTTACAAAACTAGGAAGTGTTTTTGGTTTATATAATAAAAGTTATGGTTGTTTATTGATTTTAGTAAAAAAAAATCGCAACTTTTAGAAAAATTCCCCGCAAAATCAGGCATTTTAGCCGCAACAATCACAAAAAATGCTTGTGAAATCCTGAAGGGAATGGTGATTTAACCTCTGAATCAGGTGTGTTGGAGCAGGGAAACAAGTAAAACCTGCAAGATGGTGGCCCTGAGGACCTAAATTGATGGATCAGGATTAGTTTTAAAAGGCCTCAGTTTGTCAAACACAAGTCGTTCCTCTTTTAGTGACATGACATCAGTTACTAAAAGAGGAGCAATCTGTTTTACCTGCGTTGTTTCCAGAATCGTCTCACCCCTTGTCATTAGCACCACATCATCATCATCATCATCATCATCATCATCGTGATGCGATTGTTTCTGATTTAGCAGAAGGATGTATTTATTTTTAAGTGGCAGCAGGAGAAACCGTTTCCTCCCAGGAAAAAGAAAGAGAAAGTTTGTAAAAGTGCGAAGTTTCAGACAACAGGAGGAGCTCCTGTGTGATGTTGTTGTGCGAGTGTGTGACTCGTCTATCTGGGCTCCATCAAGGCGTTCACAGCCCCCCACCCCCACCTCACCGTTTACACTGCCATAACAAGATAACAAGGGGCCCCCTTGACTCCAGCCTCCCACAGGCTTTTCTGCTGACAGCTTTTTTTCTTGTTGTTGTTGGTTTTTTTTCTTAAAGTTTGGAGCAAAACATTTCTTTCTTTGCTGTAAACTACGGAGGATAACCTGGAATATATGAAATGTCATATTTTTTTCTCTCTCGCCCCTTTCCCTTTCTCTCTCTCTCTCTTTTTTTTTAACAATACCAAGACATGAAACGACATGTTGCACTAAGAGTATCTCGGAAAATATTTTACTCCATAAATTGAGTCTGTGGAAGAAAGGACAATGTTTCACTCTGAGGCTCCAGCTGCACCACTCTGGATCAGTTCAAATAGATATTTTTCTATATTTGGAAGCAGAAATTTCAACAAAACGGAAGAAATGCTGCGTCAGTAGGTGGCAATAACATCATCATCAACTCATTAAAACACATAAAAAGTACTGTTTCTTGACATAATGCATATCACCCGCCATATTACGTGCTAAAGTTATAAACATAGATGCTTTGTAACCCTCTAGCACTCAGATTATGTGTTATAAATGACTCTCAGCTACAACCAAACCAAATTTTAGCACAATATCTCGACAATTAAATGAGTTTTAGCCATTTATGTGTTGGCTAAGTTCAATTATCTTTAATCAGATTGACTCCAATCATTTAACAGTTGTAGATGCACATCTGATGATTATTCCCTAAAAGTTTTATTAAAATCCAACTCTTAGTTGGGGAGATATTTTGCTAACATGCAGACAAAGTTGACTCCAGTAGTTAGTAGCAAATCTTGAGGATCAGTTGGTGGTTGGAGTATCAGTTGGGGATAAATCTCAGCTACTACCACCAAATTTTAGCTCATTATCTGTAACTTTGACTGTGTTGTAGACAGATTTGTATTTGCTGAGGTTGATTAGCTGTGGCGGCCATCTTGAAATGGAGGAATAGCCTCCTGTGGCTGAGTTTCAGACTCTGAAACCTCCCACAGTCTTATCGTGAAGTTCTGACAGGATTTTCGAACACATGCATAGCAGAAACCGACCCTTCGGGCCCTCGCAGTCTGACCTTCCTCTCGTATTTAACTCCAGGACTTCGTCTCTCTCTCTGTCTCATCCTTCGCCCCATGGGCTCTAAATCCCTCGTGCAGTAATGGGGCCTTTTGTTGCATTTCACAGTTCATCACTTGTGGAAAATTACGGCCCGTTCCCGCGCATGAGGCCTGGAGAATAGATGGAGATACCGTGGTGGGGCTGCCGCAGAGATCCATGGACTTTTAATTGCTCTTTGGACCTCTCAGGTGGATTTCCCCCTGAGGGCTCACATGGCTGAACACTGATTTTCAAAATAACCCTTGTCCCTCTTTGAGACGTGGCTAACAAAGACGAGCGCACGTCCTCACACGGACGGACGTGGACAGGCTTAGTCGAAACCACACTGAGGCACTGATGTTTAAAGGAACATGGGGGGATAATGCTTGTGTCTGTTAGCTAAATAACTAATGAACCACTGGATGGATTTTACTGAAACGCTACGTCTACAACTCATTAGCTGCCACAGCTAACAAGAAAGGCTGCAGCTCAGTCAGTTTTACAGATATTGAGCTAAAATGTTGTGTGGTAGTAGCTGAGAATCATCCCCAACTCTTATGCCCCTTTTACACTGGCTCTAAAGGTCCCGGCTCCACTCTACTCGGCCTGCTTTGTGCGCGTTTCCACCGGCATTTTTTTCGAGGCCGGTCCCTGCTTTTTTGGTTCCTGCTTCGGAGTCGGGCCAGCCGGGTGGGCGGAGCAAGCTTAGCTGCTGTTCACTCATTGGTCGTGGGTGTGACCAGATGCAAGCATAAAGCGCGACGGTAGGAACATAAACAACAGCGTTAGCTTACCCTGCAACGTTTCTGCCGTCTGTCCCCCAGCTGAAGGCCTGTAAAGCCTGAAATCTCCGGCGGATAACAGCTGTCCTACATCCAGAGCATTTCTTCCACTGCGCCTCTCTTCCTGAAGTCTCAGGAGAATCCCCATAAGTTTAAAAAACAGCAACAACACAGGGCCAACGTTGTCCATAGCGCTTCTGTTGTTTACACAACTGGCGCTAAGTTTCGGTAGTGCATCCCCCGCGCCGCGGCCCCGACCCCCACAACACGAGGAGGCGTTCCTCTGCTACCGACCAAACTGGCTGGTGTGAACGCAATGCCGAGCCGAGTAGAGCGGAGTAGAGCCGGACTTCTGAATTAGAGCTGGTGGAAAAGGGGCAATATTCTGAACATGACATCCTGCGATATCACAGATCGCGCATGATGCTATTTTTAATGTTTAACCAAAATGGCTAAAGCTTCGTCTTTTCTCAACATAAGAGGATCTAAAAATGACATGAAAGGCGGCGGGCGATATGCATTCCTCCAAGGACTGCTGGGACTTTAATCTTTATCAGTTTTAGAGGTCAGATGATCTTCTCTGCTCAGCATTTCAAAGCAGCAGAGCCTCTCATCCCTTATCAGCACAATAAATACTTTACCTGTTTTGGACCGAGTCGTGTGTGTGTGTGTGTGTGTGTGTGTGTGTGTGTGTGTGTGTGTGTGTGTGTGTGTGCCCGTTCGTACAGCTGCACTACAGACTCCCATGAATCCTGAACTGGTCCCTCACGTTTTTCATGTTTCAGGTGACTCTTCACATCTATTTTAGGATCTAAGGCTCAGCAGAGGCCGTAATATCTGCGAGTTAAAAAAAGATCAACGGTACAGTACACAACGTCTGCTGCGCGGCGGAATTTTTTTATTTTTCGCCCGTTTTCGACTTTTAACACAATTGGGTCTGTCAAACAAACCGCCGTGCTTCCTCCGCACGGAGATGAATCGAGTTAAAGTTCGAGAAACGTTAGCTGGATTCAGTTCAAAGGAAGAGCGTTTCTGAATCAATCAGGGGCCACGTTTAGGACAGGATGCTTTCTTTTCCAGATATAAACCAAAACCAGGGTTACTCAAAGGAAAACGTCAACAGTGACAGAGTTGTGGCAGGTCTTTTATCAGACATTCGAACTGACAGTAAACTGAACGAGAGAAACTGAAAGATGAAATCTGATTTGATTTGAAATTTGCTGAAGAAGCTGAGATGTTAAAGCTAAAAGAATTAGACCACCAGCTAAAAGCTTAATAAAGAAGTGGCAAAAAAACGAATTAAATGAAGCAAAAGGCTAGCTGAAAGCTAACAGAAGCGAAGAACGACAGAAACAAAAGGAATCGAAATGTATTTCTGTGGAAATAAAGTTAAATATTTTGAAAAATATAAATGTTACAAATACCAAAAGTCACAGCAGCTATTTCCTGAATGAGCTGAACGTTTTGATGGTTGAACGGCTAAAATAGCACAAAGTCTGCAGAAGTAGTAGATGATGGTGTGAATGCTGACTCGGCGTTAAATTCCAGCCAACAAAATAAAAAAGATTACAAAACTTGTGTTTCATTATTTAAGTTCTAACCAGTAAAGGTGCCGCGTACGGAGTAATATTTTGGTGTTTGGGGGATCATGGATCTGTCTGCCGGACTCTGACAGGAATCAGAATCCCGGGTTAGTTTGATTGACAGCTCCTGAATCATATGATCTCTTTTGTCTGGACTGCTCAGAGCACAGAGCGAACTCCGGATCAATATCAATGCTATCAGTGATGGAAACTGAATGATGAGCGTTCCCACGTGAGCGCAGCAGCGGCTGCGTTTTTCCGATGCTTATCTCGGGGAGGTTTTAGATATCCGAACATCCACCTCTCGGAGAAAGCCCAAAGTTTGTTGGGAGACATCAGAGAAGTGGTCTCAGTGAGATGAAAGTCGGGGCAATGATGGAATTACCTTCGACGCGCATGGTTGGTTGTAAAACCCTCATGGAAAATTGATATTTTCCTGTGTGCTCAGCTTGATCTGACGCCGAACCACAAAGCATCGCGGTGGCAAACAGGCTGTCTGACTGTCAGGAACCTCAGATGGTAAAAGGTCGAGCATTCTTTTAAGGAATGCATATCACCCGTCTCTTCACGCAAGAGTCTTAGACTAACATCATCTAATGTTGTCGACGTTTCAGTCGGACCTTGAAATCAACGTTATGCAGGATTTCATGTCCTGATCGACTCTCAGCTACGACCACACCAGATTTAGCTCAACATCTGTAAAACGGACCAATTTGTAGCCATTTTTGTTGTTTTTGAGATCAGATGACTGCGGCAGCCATCTTGAATTCAGCTGACTCCGAGTGGTAATCAGTTGTAGAGGCTCATCTGGTGGTTAAATCAGACCCTCCAGGATTTCGCGATGTTGCGATCGCAACTATTAACGCAAAATCAAGGAAACCCCGCGAAATCGAAACTTTCCCGCAACTTTAACCCAATATTTATTGTTTCTAAAGTGATTCTCCACCGTTTCTGCGGTCTAGTCTCTTCTTTGTGGGTTTGTGTAGCGTGGAATACAAAATAACCCCAAATAACTCAGGAAGAAGACACGT
>NC_051450.1:21680349-21681843 GCF_001649575.2 Kryptolebias marmoratus | reverse complement strand
GGACAATCCAGAAATGCTCATGAATGTCAGTTTAGAAGCTATCAAAGTTCTCAAATAAAGCACCTTTTGAGAATGTCAATGTTTGTTGGGAATTATCTTATAGAACTAGGAAGGATTTTTGGTTTATAGATTAAAAGTTATGATTGTTTATTGATTTTAGTAAAAAAAAAATCACAACTTTTAGGAAAATGCCCCGCGAAATCAGGCATTTTAGCCACAACAATCACAAAAAATGCCCGCGAAATCCTGGAGGGGCTGAATGATTATTTCCTGAAGGTTTGATTCAAATCTGTCCAGTTCTTCACAAGATATTTTGCTAACAAACACCATTGACTCGTCAGTGCTCACCTTATATGTTGGGGATGATTCTCATCTACTACCACGCCAAATATTAGCTCAATCTCTGTGAAACTGAGTTGGCTGCTGCGGCCATTTTAAATCAGGTTGACTCCTTGTCGACGTACATCCAATGGTTACTTTCTATAAGTTTAATTTAAAAAAACGCCCGGCAGTTCAGGAGATATTTTGCTAACAGATTTGCACGAAAAACCAGTTTTGCAGCTTTGGGAAATAAAACCTCGTCCTAATTAGTGGAGCAACGATTGAAGGGAAAGATTCAGACTGGAAGAGTTCATCCGTTCACACCTTCAGGCTGCAGACCGTCAGGCGTCGCCAATTTAACGTTTTTTTTCCTCTTTCTTTCCAGACTTGGGATAATAAAACACTAACTGTCTCCTGGTTTTCCAGTAACTACTCTGCCTGTAGTTAAAGCAGCTCCTCAGATCCGTTTCTCTGCTGCAGGAGGAGACTAATGCCTGGCTTTAATCAGGAGGACTGCTTATTAAGGGAAAGCTCTCGGGGAACTTCCTAAATTGGGGAGAAGACGGCCTCGGCAGTGCGATAACTGCAGATTTATGTCAGAGTTAGGTGTAAATAGCTGCACTGCTTGTTCCCCTTCTTTAATTAAGCCAGCACTTTTTCCAGGTCTTTGTCTCGCGTGCTGACCGCTCCACTTCACCCCCCCTCTGTGGGGCACACGCTAGCTTACCAAGCAGTTCAGCCATGTGTTGGACGGCGCACAGAGGAGCCATTTTAATGTGGAGTTTTCACGGTGTCCCCGTCCGTCCCTTTATGTGCAGGACGGAGCGAGCGTCGTGATCACTCGTGCCTGTGTCTGTTAGCAGAATATCTCATGAACCACTGGGCAGATTTTAATAAAACTCAGAATTTAACAATCCCTCCAGGATTTCGTGGGCATTTTCCTAAAAGTTGCAATTTTTTTTTTTTTTACTAAAATCAATAAAAAAACAAAACTTTTAATATCTAAACCAAAAATCCTTCCTAGTTCTGTAAGATAATTCCCAACAAACATTGACATTCTCAAAAGGTGCTTTGTTTGAGAACTTTGATAGCTTCTAAACTGACATTCATGAGCATTTCTGGATTGTCCCTGGTCTGCAGCTCTCCTCACATGTTTTGCAGACACAAAGTGTT
>NC_051450.1:21673853-21680232 GCF_001649575.2 Kryptolebias marmoratus | reverse complement strand
ATTTTGGCTTCGGTCGCTGCTCCTGCACGCTCCCGGCATTCTGATGTTAACAGGAAGTGACGTCACGTGTCTTCTTCCTGAGTTATTTGGGCTTATTTTGTATTCCACACTACACAAACCCACAAAGAAGAGACTAGACCGCAGAAACGGTGGAAAATCACTTTAGAAACAATAAATATTGGGTTAAAGTTGCGAGAAAGTTGCAGTGTTTTGGACAAAGTTGCAAAAAGTTGCGATTTCGCGGGGTTTGCTTGATTTTGCGTTAATAGTTGCAATCACAACATTGCGATATCCTGGAGGGTCTGGTCAGTGGACATACATCTGCAACTTAATAAACTTTGAAGCCAAACTAATTTTGGATTTCTGCCCCAGCCAGTTAATATTAGAAAACACAGAAATGGTTATAATTCAGGTAATTTTCCAGATGTTGCACTAAGATTTGAGCTGGTAGTAGCCAAGAGTCATTCACAACACAAACTCTGAGCGAGACGGCTTGCAATATCGCACAAGATTATTCATAATGTTTACCAAAAAGACTGCATTTATGGTGACATGAATCCTTCCAGAAATGCTAGGCCTTTAATTGTTTTTCCAAGACGTGCACTGGAAATATTCCCACGAGGTGCCAGGCACTTGTTAGGGAAGAGTGATGTGACAAGAGTGCAAAAGGTAATGTGTTCATTATGTTTCGGAGGAGAGTGAGCGATTGAGAGGCTTGGCGTGGAAAATGCATCTGTCTGCACATCAGAGGCTCGAAATGAAATGATTCCATTAGAGCTGCGAGGCGGCGGCTAATACTCCGGGACGCTCATTGTTGTCACGTCGAAGGTTTTCTCTCTCAGCGACAGTCGGCGTGGCTTCAGACCGCTTCCCCCCTCTGCAGACACGGAGGCGACGCGCCAAGCTGCAAACGGCGTGTGTTGGCGTTTGATATGAGCCCGCTACCCCCTCCCCGTCTGAATTCCCCCGGATCTCATCAACACCTTTTGTTCTACCCGTGTTATTAGCTGGCTTGCTGCCTCGCTGTCACTCTCTCTGTTCGAGAAAATTCAACAGAGGAGGAGAAAAGACGGTTTGTGTTTTGTTTTCATCACATGTATTCAAACACAGGAAATCATCACTGTTGACTTACAGGCTGTCAGGATTTCTTTGTTTAGAAAGAAAGAAAGACTGCTGCCTTTATGCATGATCTGTTAGCACTTAGAGCAGCTGATGTGTGTGACTCTCAGCTACTACCACCCCAAACTGTAGCTCAATATCTGTAAATTTGACTGAGTAATAACCATTTATGTGTCGACTAACGCTGATCAACTGAATTGGGCTTACAGGTGAGCATCCAGAGATTAATGACAGTTTTAATCCAATTTGTCCAATGGTGCATGAGATATTTTGCTAACAGACAAACAGGCTGGACTCCAGCAGTTATAGTTGAAGATTTAAGCAAAGATTTTGAGCAAATAGGACCACTGGAAGCATGTGTTGTGAATAAATCTCATCTTCCAGCTCTGGCAGACATGTCTCATAAGTACCAGGTACACACCTGTAAGTACTATGTACATATCTGGTAATATGTACCCAGTAAGTCCCAGTCAGGTACACAATAAGTACTATTAAGAGTACCAGGCTGTATTTTTTGTTCACATTAATCTTTAAACCACCTTTAGAACAGAAGCAGACACGTAAATAACTTCATATTTGCTGTTTTTATCTCCATGTTGTTGAAATAAGTGGACAAAACTCGTCGCTGCTGCTGACTCTTTTGAACCTGTGCGAGCGCCCGGGGGAACAGATCAGAAAAGCCAAAGTGTGTGTGTTGGTGTGTGTGTGTGTGTCTCGCTGTGTATCCGGGTGCCATGTGGCACGGAGCGCCTCGGCTTCTCTCTGCCAGCAGATAAGAACACAGAGTGAAGCTGCTTGCTGCGCCAGGATCCCACCTCATCGTCTCTAACCTTTTTAAAACACTGACGGGCGACATGCATTCCTTCAAGGAATGCTGGGTGTTTCGTTATTTTCAGTAGGTAAAAAGAGGCCCGATTCCACGGCACCATCCGGGCTCTTATAGCTTCACGCCTGCAGTCAGTTATGAAGTTAAACTGGAATAAATCCAACCCCAGCTGAAGGATCAGCTCGACACTGACCTGGAGCTCAGATTATCTCCGTCAAGCTAAACAAGCAGTCTAACAAGGGCGAGAGCTCCGGCAGACATATGCCAGCCTCCACCTACACCTCCCAGCAGGCACCGCCCGGTTGTTGTAGACCTGTTTGCTGCCAGCATCTCCGTGGAGGAAATGCACTCCGTCAGCACACTCCAGTTCTCTGTGATTCACTGCAGCACGGACTGGTCTGAAGTGGAAGATTAAACACGCCGCTCTGCAGATTTGTTGTCTGAAAAAAACAAAAATCTCAGCGACCCCTTCAGCTTTAAGACCTCCGGCCTGCTCCTGAAGGGATGACTTGTTGGGAAGTGGCTGCAGTCTGTTGCTTACCCCGTTATTGTGGAAACGCTGACATGATTGTTGGCCAGTTTATTGTTTTTTTTTAGTTTCTCTTGCAAACTACGTCTGCAAACTTTGTTATTTTCACCACTGAAATATCAAAACATTCGGCTTGTTCTGAAATAATGTGCTATGATTTCTGTTTTTTCAATCTTTTATATATAAATATTTAAATTTATTTACATATATTTACTGTTTCTGTCTTACTTTTATCTGCCGGTCTAACGCTTTTAGCTTTTAGCTACAGTTTGGTTAATTTTAGCATCTGTTTTGCTGCTTTTAGCTAAATTTTTGTAAATTGTAGTATCTGGTTTGCTATTTTTAGTTTCCTGTTTACTGTTAAATTCGTTTTAGCTACAAGTTTTTGTTTTATTTTTAGCAAATTTTTAATAAATTTTGCTAATTTCAGCTGTAAATTAGCTCATTTTAGCTTGTAGTTTTTTTTACTCCTGCTTATATTAACTTATTTAATAATAGTTTTGCTAATTTAGCATTTCTTTTGCTGATTGTGTCTGATGCTTTATTTATTTTAGGATCCATTTTGCTGCTTTTAGCTACATTTTAATTTACTTTAGCTACTGTTTTGCTAACTTGAAGACTCTTTTTGCTAATAATAGTTCTGCTGATTTTAGCTGCTGTTCCACTGTCTTTAGCTGCTGTTCTGCTGATTTTAGCTTTTTTTTTTTAGCAGACTTCACTTTTTCATCTTTCTTGCTGCTTTTAGCTGCTGTTCTGCTGATTTTAGCTACTGTTCCACTGGCTTCAGCTGCTGTTTTGCTGATTTTAGCTACATTTTAATTTACTTTAGCTACTGTTTTGCTAACTTGAAAACTCTTTTTGCTAATAATAGTTAACGCCTTACCTTTTTTATGTTTAGCATCCATTTTGCTACATTTTTGCTAATTTTAGCTACTGTTATAGTCATGTTAACTAGCTACTGTTTTGCTAATTTTGGCTACAGTTTTCTTTTATTATTTTAACATCTGTTTGCTGATTTTAGCTGGGTTTTTTTTTTTTGCAGACTTTAGTTTTTGCATCTTAGCTGCTGTTCTGCTGATTTTAGTTGCTGTTCTGCTGATTTTAGCTGCTGTTCTGCTGGCTTTAGCTGCTGTTCTGCTTATTTTAGCTACTGTTCCACTGGCTTTAGCTGATGTTCTGCTGATTTTAGCTGCTGTTCCACTGGCTTTAGCTGCTGTTCTGCTGATTTTTGCTATTTTTTTTAGCAGACTTTAGTTTTTGCATCTTTCTTGTTGCTTTTAGCTGCTGTTCTGCTGATTTTAGCTACTGTTCCACTGGCTTCAGCTGCTGTTCTGCTGATTTTAGCTTTTTTTTTTAGCAGACTTTAGTTTTTGCATCTTTCTTGCTGCTTGTCTGATTTTAGCTGCTGTTCCACTGGCTTTAGCTGCTGTTCTGCTGATTTAAAATACTGTTCCACTGTTTTGGTGCTTCTACTTTGAGTTTGTGTCGTGTTCGTTTTCGCCTTGGTTCTGTTTGTTTTAATTAGCAGCTCAGCCTCCTGGAAAGCCCGGCGTTCACACTGCGTTTCACAGAAAATCTGTTGACTTCAGGTTTACCAGGAAACGGATCCAGCCGAGAGAAACATAAAAGGGCTGGCGTGTTTGAGTGACAGCTGCTACGCCCGCCCTCGCATCCCTTCTGGACGCCGCCTCCAGCAGAACCATTTCCATCCCACCTGATAATACCTCTCGTCGCACTGACAGCTGTCATCAAGCCAGCCGTGTTCACCGTTCGGTTTGTTTTTTCAAATTAACAAGCGGATCTCCTCGCGGTGGTCTTTGTTTTTCCTCGTCTGAAGAGGGAGAAATCGGCCCTCGGGGACCGAGCGCAGGCAGCGAGTTGTGTTCGTGCTGCTCAAACTCTGACAGGCAGTTGGATTTGACATTTGCTGCAGCAATTATGGAAGTTGTGAGGAGTTTGAGTTCGGGTGTGTCTGCTCGTGGAGCCTAATCTGCTCTGTTTACTGTACGTCCTGCTGCTGGAAACGAATTAATCTGGTTCAGTGTGGAAACAAAGCTTTTAATCTCATTCAGAAACACAATTCAGAGGCTGCTTGATTAGTGTTGGGAGCACAAAGTTTTTATTAGTTTGACTTCTGAATAGTCTAATGCCTGTCACCCGCCACGTAAGGTGGAAGATTGATCTGCCTGAAAGCAAGATAACACATAAACCCTAACATGGATTTTAAAGAAATCATTGGATTTACATCTGCAGCTAATTAAGCAACCTTGGCGAACACAAAAATCAGCAAAAACTCAGTCAGTTTTCCAGATATTGAGCAGAGTAGCAGCTGAGAGTCGACTGTAACTCCATCATTTCTCATCATGAGGTGATCTTCATTTAAAACTCGGGGTGACATGCATTCTCACAAGGACTGCCTCGATTCCACTAATTTGACGGGTGTAGTTCTGTTTCGTCAGCTCACAGACAGTGGAAGTTCTGCAGAGCTGCATCTCCTGTCGCATTTTTTAAGAATCAAAACGCTCGCGGGCCTCAGCTGCACGTAAAACAGAAAAAAACAATCATCGGTCGGAATTAGAGCAGCATTACGGTAATGATTTAGGCTCATTGTCGGCCGTAAAACGCAGCTTAAGTGGAGCTCGTGGAGTAATCAGCTAATGTTCTGAAACCAACAAACTGTCATTTCAAATCGGCTGACAGAGCCGGAGGGCAGAGGCGTGTCGCAGCCGGTAAATCACTCATCTCTGCGATTAGCTGCTGAAGCTCCAGCAGCACCTGACGGAGGCTAACGGCGGCTAACGGCTCCAAGCTGAAAGTCGGTCTGTGTGCAGCAGGTCGAGGTGAGGAGCAGACTGAATTATTGAAAACCAGCCTGGCTGCTGATCACATCCTTCCTGCAGAAATCCTGCAGCGATGAGCTTCATGCTTTCTCCTCTCCACCATCTTTGAGACGAAACAGTTAGATTTTGAACTCGGCAGCTTCTGCTGGGTTTTGAACCAACCTCTCTGGATGCTGCACACGATGATCAGCTGCATCAGTTGCCTTCCTGCCACCGTGAAACGTGGGCGATAATGCAAATGTCTTTGCCTGCGTGCTCGTGTTTGTCTTTCAGCAAACTACCTGCAGCAGAACCAGATTCAAGATGGCCACCACAGCTAATTGACTCTAGAAAACACAAAAACATTTGTAACTTAGTCAGTTTTGCAGATATTACGCCAAAATTTGGTTTGGCAGTAGCTGAGAGTGCTTACAGATTCCCATTAACTACTCTCTGTTAGCAAAATATCTCACAAACTTCTCGATGGATCTGAATAAAACTTTCAGGAACTTGGGGTATATCTCAACCTGATTAGCCACTTCAAGATGGCCGCCACAGCCACAAATATGGCTGTAACTCAGACAGTTTTACAGATATCGAGCTCAAATTTGGCGTGGTAGGAGCTGAGCATAATCTCCAAAACATACTTTAAGCATAACATCTCATGATTTCACATGAGATCACACACTCCAACTATAGGTTGACTATCAATGGCAGATATACACCTAAAATAAGATCTATATGCTGCTGCACCGTTATTGAGACAAACTTTGTGTTTATTTTGATGAGTTGACAAGATACAGCCTGGAATAATTATAGCTTTCCTTTATCAGTCCCTCCAGGATTTTTTGTGATTGTTGCGGCTAAAATGCCTGATTTCTTGGGGCATTTTCCTAAAAGTTGCAATTTTTTTTACTAAAATCAATAAAAAAACAAAACTTTTAATATCTAAACCAAAAATCCTTCCTAGTTCTGTAAGATAATTCCCAACAAACATTGACATTCTCAAAAGGTGCTTTATTTGAGAACTTTGATAGCTTCTAAACTGACATTCATGAGCATTTCTGGATTGTCCCTGGTCTGCAG
>NC_051450.1:21664216-21673719 GCF_001649575.2 Kryptolebias marmoratus | reverse complement strand
AAAACAGCTGCAGCTGGGGAGGAAACTGGTTTGCTGAAATCTTTGTGGGCAAATGTGAAGCATTAGCGCACATTTTGGCTTCGGTCGCTGCTCCTGCACGCTCCCGGCATTCTGATGTTAACAGGAAGTGACGTCACGTGTCTTCTTGGTGAGTTATTTGGGCTTATTTTGTATTCCACACTACACAAACCCACAAAGAAGAGACTAGACCGCAGAAACGGTGGAAAATCACTTTAGAAACAATAAATATTGGGTTAAAGTTGCGGGAAAGTTGCGATCTTGCGGGGTTTGTTTGATTTTGCGTTAATAGTTGCAACATCGCAAAATCCTGGAGGGTCTGAATCACCTCTTCATGTTCTGCAGAAGCCTGTTAATCATCCATTGATTCAAATCAGGTGTGTTGGAGCAGAGGAACAAGGAAAACCTGCAGGATGGAGGCCCTGAGGACCAGGATTGGACACCCCTACAAAAAGTTGCAGTGTTTTGGGCAAAGTTGCAAAAAGTTTCGATTTCGCGGGGTTTGCTTGATTTTGCGTTAATAGTTGTGATCGCAACATCGCAAAATCCTGGAGGGTCTGATTTATATAAGAACTACAGGATCAAAAAGCTGATGGGATGATTGGATATTCACAGTTTCTGATTCTGTGTGATGGTTTACATTCAGAGGTTTCGTAATTCAGTTCGACTGGCTTCCACGGTCCCATTAGGAAGTTCAAACTGGGAGGAGATTTGGCAAATCCGTCCTGTCTTTCTGCTAACAGACTCTCTCCTGTGGTTTCAGGCTGGAAATGCACACACACACACACACACACACACACACAGGGTGAAGCAGGAGTGTGTTGGTGCAAACAGACATAATTCAGAGGATTACAGCAGACCACCACCGTTCATAGAGAGCTGTGAAACCTCATTTGTCTTCCTGTAACTACGAAAAGTCCAAAACAGTTTTGTTCCACATTTCCTCAGTTTAACTCCTGGCACGAATAAATCAGGAGAACAAAATTCTCGACACCTCTCTAAGCCAGATCGCTGCGTTGAGGAACGCGTCGGAAAACTGCAAACCTAAAATCAAAACGTTTGATGATTAAAAACTCAGGTAAATCTTTGTCACAGTGCACAGGATGCATGCTTTAATTCTGACCAATCGCTGTGATCTTAATGAAAACACATGTCACCACAGCATGATGGTGCCAACACCGTGCTTTACTGTTGGAATGCTGAGAAGGTGCAGCATTAATCTGTTTGCTGCCATATTGTTTTTTCTAAGTGAATTTATTATTGCTCTGTGGGACCTTATAATTAAAACATTTAACCCCCGACTGTTCGTTGAGCTCTTGGTTTTTCAGTGCAGATAACTCGACTTTCATCATTTTGACACACAGATTTTACAAAATGTTTAGATCTCAGTAAGACTTTTAGTGACTAAACTAAGATACATGAAGTAAACAGACAATCTGAGGCGTATAAATACAGAAGGGGTGATTAATCATCCATACAACAGGTGTGCTGAAGGGAAAACAGGCGGTGTGTGAGGAGCTGGAAGCGGGGACTAAAGAGGGCATCTAGTAAAAGTAATGATTCAAGAATAAAATCCAAAAGGCATGAATAAATAATAAAATATTAAATCTTTTAATAATTCAAACTAAATATTTCAAAACTGCCTCAAAACAAAAAAAATCTATTTATCTTGTTTTTAGATGATTTCTTTTGTATATTATCAGAAATTATCACAAATCGTGAAATAGCTTCATTGTTTAATCCATCATTTGAACCCCGAATGTTCCCCCTCAGCATCCATCCTCCCTGCCAGCCGCTTTCCCCCTGCCGGTATGAGAACTAGGCTGCCTGAGCCGAGGAGGAGTTGAAATAAGAGATGAAGGCTGAAGTCAAACAGGCTGAGTCGTTGCCGGTTTCCCAGGTTGCTTCTGAGAGCTGTCGAG
Source organism: Kryptolebias marmoratus (assembly GCF_001649575.2). Classification (NCBI taxonomy): domain Eukaryota; kingdom Metazoa; phylum Chordata; class Actinopteri; order Cyprinodontiformes; family Rivulidae; genus Kryptolebias; species Kryptolebias marmoratus. The sequence continues at coordinate 21,671,779 of NC_051450.1, read as the reverse complement.
GCGTGCGCTCCCCGGCATGTTCGGCGTTGTGACAGAGCATTTGTAACACCTCCACCTATGGCTTCCACAACTCTGTCATGTCAGATGAAATCAACTTCCAGGGAGGAGACGGGAAGCTTTTTCTGCCTGTCGAGGAGGTTTTTTGAGATGCTGGTTGGGGCTTAAAGCACCTTAGTTTCATGAATTATTGTTACTGCTGTCACTCACGGGCTCTCCAGGCTCGCCTCGGTGTGGGAAAGAACGTGCGAACAAAAACCCAGAAAGTTGCAGAACAATGACCTCTGCTTTGGACGTAAGCAATCCTGCCATTAGCATCTCTGAAAGGAGAGTTAAAACCTAAAAGGTGAAATTATTTTGAACCTGACATCTGAGAGGAAGCAGCTCTAAGAAGACAGTTTTGTTTTTGTTTTTTTACAAATCTGCTCCAAATGATGCAGGAGAGAACAATGCAGCGAGCATGGACTGAAATGAAATGAGATGTTCTTAATCAAATCAAATTAATTTCCCCTGTTATTAAACATCCAGGCTTGTGCATAAATAGGCCACAACCCTGGAAATTTCCACATATGGCTGAGAACTATAGAAGAAGTGCTTTACAACAGAAACAAATACAGATAAAAACCTCAAAATCAAATATAGAAATACAGAAATAAGTATAATCTAAATGAAATCGTGATAAAGTTAAAGCTGAACTAAACAAAAATCAGGAATCGAACAATATCTAAAATATGAGCATATATGAGAAGTATTTATTCAGGACAAATAAAAGTCTTGAATGTCTTTATCCAATAGCCCATTCCTACTACTACTTTATTTATAAAGCACTTTAAAACAACAGTAGCTGGTACAGATAAAAATCAATCAACATTTAAAAGACAACATAAACAATAAAACGCAATAACAGAAGTAAAAGTCTCAACGTGTGTTAAAAGCCAAATATTAAAAGTGTCACAAGAGTTTTAAAAGTGGACAATAAAGGCGCACTTCAGATAAATCGTTCCATAATTGGGGAGCGGAAACACTAAAAATGTAACATTTAACGATTTGCCGTTCCATGTCAGAAGAGCCCCTTTATTGTCCACTTTAACTCCATTCGGTTTAATTATACGGCACCAACAAGTCATTTTAAGGCAATATACAAAGAAGTAAGTCCAGTTCAGTCCAATAATAGATCCAAGTTTAACTTCAGTTACATACAGCAGATTCTATCAGTTATATTTCCAGTTAAGCTTTATTTAAAAACAGCTGGTGCTGTATATAAAATAGTGACAAAACGGCACCAGAGACCAATAAAAACAAACAAAACTTTCACCTCGGCTGTCAAAATAAAAGCCATTGAATGCAAATGCTATTTAAGATCAGATTTAAAACCAGAAAGACTTAAATACAGTATGTATTATATTGTATTATGTAGTTATAATACAGTAGAATCAGATTAAATATTGTCATGGAGAGGGAGGCAAACCCAGAGTACAGACTCGTTTTGGAAAATAAAAGAAAACCAAAAACAAAAGCTGACGTGGCAGCAAGAAGAAAACTAAATACAGAAACTGAGCAGACATGGGTGGGAGAAAAGCAGAACCAGACATCAGGGAAAATAGACCAAGTGACTATAGACAATAAAGGAGATGACCGGGTTTTAAAGACAGGAGGTAATTAGGGGAAGTGGGCACAGGTGAGATGATTGCAAGGCTTGGGGCAGGTGTAGATGGGCGTGGCAGACAAGAGCTAGACTGAGGAGAAGTGAATGGAAAAATACTGGAACCAGAGAACGGCACAAAAATTAAACTAACAAAACCAAAGAAAAACCCAAACCTGACAAATATTAGTTAAAAACAAAATGTCTGACAAAACCAGCAGATTGTTTTGGATCTTAACTTGGATCTAATCGCCCATTTTGAGCAACCGCAGGGCGGCGGGTGACAGTGGAAAGGAAAGACTCTGTTTCAACAGAACCAGAACCAGAACCAGAACCAGAACCTGGACCGGGAAGGACTACCATCTGCCTCGGACAAACAGGAGGATTGGTCCAGGTGTGGTTTCTATGGGAAGAAAACCAAAGAAAAACACAAGTTAATGACAGCAATATTTGAAAACTGGAGAGCAGAGAGCATAAATTCAGCAGCAGAGTGAGGACGTGGAGCAGAACTATAGGATGGCTCAGGAAACCCAAACCAACCCCAACTATAGGATTTCTCAAAAGGAAGGTTTTTCTGTTAAAAGCAGACAAAGTGTCAGACTCAGACAGAAACTAGAAGCCTGATAACTGAAAGCTCTGCCTTCCATTTTACTTTTAAAACTCTAGGAACCACGAGTAAACCTGCAGCCTGACAGCGAAGAGCTCTGTTAGGAAAATAAGGAACAGTAGATCTTTGATATAACCTGGAGCTTTGTGTGTTAGAAGTTTAATACACAAAAGAAAAAGGGTCATTGAATTTAATGCATGTCTTAATTGAGTTGATAGGAAAGTAATGGCTCTAATACATAAATTGTTTGAATTTTAGGCGTGTAGCTGGAGTCTAGCAGATATTAAAGATGATTTGTAACCATGTGAGGTCACAGGCTGTCATTCAGTTGATTACACTAATTATCGTCTCCATTTATGGTTGTTGCAGCAACTGTAATTTATGACTCAGCTGTAAATAGACACACAGCTTAGGATGTCATGATGACAGAAGTCTCAACATGTGAATTAAAACACCAACAACTCCATCTGTCTTAAAGCGAAATAAAAAAAAAAAAAACGCCTCTCTGGTTTACCGGCAGTCTCCTTAATGAACCAACAGTCCTCCGAATAAAATGAAAATTCTTGCCCAGATTCAGTTTTGATTGTTTTTCTGTAGATGTTCATAAATAGCAAAGCACTAAAATAGGACACAGACGCTGCAGTCAGCACGCTTCTATCGTTTTACAAATCAGGTCTACAAAAAACCTGCTTCCAACGCCTCTACAAAGAAAAGTGGATCCAGGTGGGATGAGTCAGTTCTCTGTCCCAGATCCTGCCGTGCCCCGTAGTGTCGGTGTGTGGAAACGGAGAGTCTGATGATGGTAGCTCCATATCATCTCTGTTTAAGAAACAGAATGCTCAAAAATGTGCCAACGCTTGATGTTTTCGGTTTAATCCTTTGAGCTCTAAAATGCTTCCAAGCGTCTAAAACCCAGAGTGGAAAAAGCCTACGAACAATTAATATCTTACCTGTTGTAGACAGGCCTTTGAACAACCTCAGTTTGGACAAACGGGGTTTAATTTTGGCTGTACTGATGAGCTAAAGGCTAGTCCAAGGATCTCCGAAATGTTATAACACTTCATGTGAATTCTTTACACCAATATCATCATATCCATCACTTTAATCTATATAAACTGGATATAATATGTATTTATGTGTCTGTGTCTGTATAAATATGTCTTTATATCTATTTGTCTCCCTCTTTATGTAATTTTTAGGATTAAAGTTGATTTAAGTCGACAGCAATTCACAATAGTCCTCAACTTTTCCACATAATTTGACTTTAAACAAATTATTTTACCTTTTGTTTTTCTGCTAATGAAGTCAGCGTAAGCTAATGTTTAACTTAAAGCCTAACTTCATGCAACTCTGCAGATTAGATTGAATAAAAGGAACATAAAGGTCCAAAGCGTGCAGAAAATATTAGCTGCTTTCGGCCCCTTTCAGCACGTGAACACCTGCTGCTCCAGGAACTTCCTGAGGGAATCGTTGCTCCCAATTCAGCACAATACAAGTATGAGATATTTGCTTTTATATGAAATCTTGCTTTTACACCTCGCTGTGCAGACATCACAAAAATCACCCACTGCATCTTGAAAGTGGGCTGCAGCCTGAAACCAACGCACTTCTTCAAAGTTTTCGGCGCACGAGACGTGCCTCCGTGTGGTCTCATTAGTTTGGATCTCTTGGTTTAATTAATCACTACTAGAGAGCTTAATTTATCTATAATTTCGGCAGAGTGGAGTTGATTAGCGTGGCACATCCCTCTGGCCCCGTTAAAGTTTTTGATTTCCTTTTCCGTGCGGTTCCTTTTCTCGTCTTTTCTAACGTCGGCTCATCAGGGTCTCAGCTGGCGGAGCACCCTTCACTCGCTCTCAGAGTCGTGATTACAATGGCGACGGATGCTTGACGTTGGCGTCAGGAAATCAAGTGGATGCACTGCTTGACATGCCATTACAATCCTTCAAGTTTTCTGTTTCATAAACCTGACAGGAGATGAAGGGTTCGAGTGACAAGTTTTAAAAAAAAAAACGATGCATCAAGTACATCTTCTTGTTCCAGCGGCAATAAAGTGTTTTATTGGTGTTCCGGTTTTAATGAGGAAGGGTTGCATTTTTACTGTTTTTTTATTTTATTTTCTGCAGCTCTGAAGTAAAATTGGTATTACACATCAATTTTCTTCGGCTCAATCCCGACTCCTACGCCGTGACCCATAACTGGAAGTCACATTTTAAAAATATCCCACTGCGAAATGGGATACGCCTTCAAGAAGTCACCAGTTGTCGCCCATTTCTTTGTACAGATATTGGGCTAAAATGTGCCATGGTGGTGGCTAAGAGTCCTCTCCAATATATCATTCCCTCCAGGATTTCCCGGGCATTTTTTGTGATTGTTGCTACTAAAATGCCTGATTTCGCGGAGCATTTTCCTAAAAGTTGCGATTTATTTTTTTCCTAAAATCAATAAACAACCATAACTTTTAATATCTAAACCAAAAATCCTTCCTAGTTTTGTAAGATAATTGCCAACAAACATTGAAATTCTCAAAAGGTGCTTTATTTGAGAACTTTGATAGCTTCTAAACTGACATTCATGAGCATTTCTGGATTGTCCCTGGTCTGCAGCTCTCCTCACATGTTTTGCAGACACAAAGTGTTTGTCGATGCGTTTATGTTCCATGATTACACTGCAGGACGTGCAAAACAGCTGCAGCTGGGGAGGAAACTGGTTTGCTGAAATCTTTGTGGGCAAATGTGAAGCATTAGCGCACATTTTGGCTTCGGTCGCTGCTCCTGCACGCTCCCGGCATTCTGAGGTTAACAGGAAGTGACGTCACGTGTCTTCTTCCTGAGTTATTTGGGCTTATTTTGTATTCCACGCTACACAAACCCACAAAGAAGAGACTAGACCGCAGAAACGGTGGCGAATCACTTTAGAAACAATAAATATTGGGTTAAAGTTGCGATGTTTTGGGCAAAGTTGCAAAATGTTGTGATTTTGCTGTGTTTGCTTGATTTTGCGTTAATAGTTGCGATCGCAACATCGCAAAATCCTGGAGGGTCTGAATATATGCCTTAAGTGCTACACATTGTGCAAAATCTTTCCCTGAAAGTTTGGCATTAATTGTTGGAGTCAGCCCTGTTTTTGTCTGTTAGCAAAGTAGCTCTTTTAATAAAACATGCATGAGTCAGCCTGCTTCAATATGGTCGCCACAGCTTAAAAAACACATACGTGGCTTTAACTCTGTTAATTCTGCAGATTTTGTGCTGAGGTTTAAGGTGGTAGTAGCTGAGCAGTAACAGATGACATGCTGTAAGATTTAAAACTGTGTCTTGCAGGCAGCTCCTTTAAACAATGTTATTTTTTAATTAGACTTCAGATTCGGCTGCAAAAAATGAGCTCCTGACTCAGTTTAAGACCTTTTCCAGATTTTTTCGATGCACCAGCTGTCACAAACAAAAAAAAAACCAAACCCATTTGTGTCCTGTCCCCTGCGTGTTACTTTGTATTTTCCAGGAATTTGTGTGGCTTGGCTTCAGGAGCAGTTTCTGTCCATGTATGTGGCTTGTCAGTGTGTTTGAGTGTCGTGATCTTGTGAGCTGCGAGGGAGGAAAAGGCACGAGCCCTTTTTCTCCCAGGAGTCGTCTGCCAATCATTTTCTCAGACTTGGAGCCAAGAAAAAGATGGAGGGGGGGAAAGAGAAAAAGAAGAGGAAAGCCTCGCTGTAGAATGACTAAATAGACCCTCAGTGATCTAACAGAGATGCCTGGAGCTGCATCCCAACCCCGGTAAATATCCAGACTTGGAAATCCGAGCTTTGTTGTTGGTTTTAATAATCCCTTTAGAAGCTAACTAAACTAAATAAATAAAAACCTTGCTGAATGATATGTTTTGTGATATTTCAGCCATTCACAGACCCCGTTTGAGATAATTATTAGCTTCTAAATTTAACGCCCGCTCCGGCCGCTGCTGACCGAGTCACAGAGGCGCTCATTAGCAGGAATGGACTCCTGACGTTCTCGTGTCAGGCTGCAGGGACACTAACGAGGGCCGAAGTTTGATGACAGGAGCGTGATTGAAAAGGCTTCAGCGGGAGGGGAAATTAGGAGCTCTGGTACGACCGGAGCAAAAAAGAGCCACGCTGTCTCCGTCCTTCGGCAGCAGCAATCAAAAAACACTCGGTGAGTGTTGTATGATTCTGTCACAGTAAACAAAAGAGCAAAAACACAAACATGATGGAGAATTAGTTAGCTCAGGGTCACTTCGAGGGTTCTTCAGTTTGTTACAAACAAACCACAAAACGAGTTATAGATGAATAATATCATAAAATAATCAACCTCTCCCTGTGTGAATGATCTGCTTCCTGTAGGAAAACACAACCAGACTTCCTGCAGCCCGGATGTTTATTAACCTTTTAAGTATTTGGTGGACAGGCTGATATTTGTTCATACATTCCTGAAGAAAATCTTAGTTTTTGAGCTGGAATTCACTGTATTTAGTTTTGTTTGGACTTTGCATTCTGGATCCTTGAGTTATGTATTATTATTATTAATATAATGGTTTCTTTTGTTAGTTCAGTCTCCTGTTTTATTCTAGTTTTGCTTTATTGTTCCCTGTGTGTTCTCAGTGTTAGGTGTTGTCTTCTCCTTCTTGGTGTTTCCTGTTTCCTTCCTCGTCTCCTGTGTCCTCTCTCCTCACCTGTGTCTTGTCAGTAATTCCTGCTGCCTGTAGTTTTTACGTTTGTAGACCATAGTACAGCAGCTGTAAAACGTTGTGGTCTAACGTGCCAACATGGACAAAATACAAAAATGAGAGCAGTTCAGCAGCTGCTCGTAACATTTGCTGGTGATGACAGGGCTGCAGTCAATCCCACCAAATAATTACACTTTTAAACTCCAAATACTTGGTTTAGTATTTTCACCTCTTACTCCTAATCCAGTATCTGAATGTTGGAAGCTAATCAGACCCTCCAGGATTTTGCGATGTTGCAACTATTCATGCAAAATCAAGCAAACCCCGCAAAATCGCAACTTTTTGCAACTTTAATCCAATATTTATTGTTTCTAAAGTGATTCTCCACCGTTTCTGCGGTCTAGTCTCTTCTTTGTGGGTTTGTGTAGCGTGGAATACAAAATAAGCCCAAATAACTCAGGAAGAAGACACGTGACGTCACTTCCTGTTAACCTCAGAATGCCGGGAGCGTGCAGGAGCAGCGACCGAAGCCAAAATGTGCGCTAATGCTTCACATTTGCCCACAAAGATTTCAGCAAACCAGTTTCCTCCCCAGCTGCAGCTGTTTTGCACGTCCTGCAGTGTAATCATGGAACATAAACGC
>NC_051450.1:21661563-21664093 GCF_001649575.2 Kryptolebias marmoratus | reverse complement strand
AAACATGTGAGGAGAGCTGCAGACCAGGGACAATCCAGAAATGCTCATGAATGTCAGTTTAGAAGCTATCAAAGTTCTCAAATAAAGCACCTTTTGAGAATGTCAATGTTTGTTGGGAATTATCTTACAAAACTAGGAAGGAGTTTTGGTTTAGATATTAAAAGTTATGGTTGTTTATTGATTTTAGTAAAAAAAAAATGCAACTTTTAGGAAAATGCCCCGTGAAATCCTGGAGGGATTGATTAGTTGGTGACGCCAAACTGTGTGTTTGCAACCAGCGAACCGACATTTTGGGTTGCCAGTTTTTAAAAATCAGGGCTCATTTTTGTGTGACCCACCTTGGCAGCCTTCCTCGTGGTTTCATCTACTAGAGTTCACTTTAGAAATGTGATTTTTATTAAATATTATTGACCATTTGTGTGTTTTTTTAGCCTGGGATGTTTTCCGGTCCAAGTGTCGGATTACAGATGAAGCGCTCTAGAATTACAGAAACAAAACCGAGAGGGCGAACGTTTAAAATTCGACGGACGACTGCAAGCTTCCGCGACTCACATCAGGAAGTTGAGAACCCCCCTTAAACGAACGCCGTAGCCCGGTTAGATACGGTTTTAAAGCTAACTCGGTTAGGCAACACAGTTTAAAGGAAACGCTGAAGAGAAGAGACAAGTTTCCACAGAGCAGCAACAAGCCAAAAAGGGTTACAGGACGGGGGACTGAGTTTATCGTGGATGATTAACTCTTTGATGAGGTGGAGAAAATAGGATTTCATCACCTTTTGGAGCTGCCGGAGCCACACTTCATTCGTCCCTCCTGACTCAAGCTGAGGTGTTGAGCTCATGATGGCACTGATTTAAATGTTTATGGTCCGCGATAATTAAAAAATCGAAATAATGCAAGCATCGGATTGACGAATTCCTCGTTTTAAATGATTCAGATGAAATCTTGTTTCCTGAGCAGAGCAGCAGATGTTAAATCTTAATGAACACTGAACGGGACTCCCATTGTTGGACTCGTGAGTCCGGTGTCTGCCCCCCCGGCTCCCATCCGGCCTCGATTTACAATCTGTTTCACTCGTTGATAAGAGATCAGCACAGAATGATGTTTCCTGTCTGTGTTTAGCGCTGATAAAGCTGCCGGTGCAGGAAAACCAACAATCTGAAGCTGCTCCTTTGTGTCGGAAAGGCCACGTAGTAGAGCTCTTAAAAAGCATCAATTAGGAGATTTTTTACACAATAAAAGCCCGATATCAACAGACTGGATCCAGCGTCTGGACTTACTTAGTATTAATATTGTCATTTATAATGTCGTGATAAAAGGCTTCCAGTTGTCTGTTTCTTACCTGAAACACAGTGAAGCAATTAAAGGTGTCACTCCGATGAATCCTTTTGTTTTTCTTATTCTTTTATTTAGGTTTTAATACTTGATCAAATCGTTTCAAATTAAAAGAAATCAAATATGACACTTTCCTCTAAAGATTTCTCCCGTTTGATGCATCTCGTTTGTGATTTTCTGCAGCAACTTAGCTTATGTTTCACACATATTAATATGCATTTTGTTTCTGATAAAAGAAAACACTTAAAAGTGCTCGAATCGTGTACCTTTAATCGAATACAAATGGCGCGATCTTGTTAAAAAGCACCACAGAATGCAGTGTTCTCAGGCGAGTGGCCTTCAGATTCCCAACAAAAAAAGAAATGAAAAACACTGCAGTTGCTAAAAATACAAAAAGGCAAGTGCAGGGCAGGCTGAAAAAAGACTGCATGAGACTGCTGGGATTTAATTATTTTGTGCAGGTAAACAATTCACGATGCAGATGAGAGCCTGAGTGAAGAAAACAAAGCAGCGATCAAAAAAAGGAAATATGTGACAAGCTTTACGAGTTTTTTCCGTGGTCTCTGCTTGTTTGGCTCTGAATATTACAGGATTACAACATTTATCTCAGCAGGAAGTTAGCTGGAGACAAAGCTTCCTGTCAGGCCTGTCCTATGAACATGTTTAGGGTCTGACACGGATCATCGTGAAGTTAGGACCCCATCGTGTCGTCAGCTCGGGCCAGTTTGGTCTCAACACGTGGGGAAACTTTCAGAGCGTCGGCTTGATGTGACGGGACAGTTTGACGGAGGGACGTAGCGCTGCAGCAGGCAGCAGATCGATCGCGCCCTGCCGAGCAGCTCGCTGAAATATCATCTCAGTGAAAGACGGATGGCCTTTAAAAACTGTGCAAAATAACCAGGATCCATTTCTGAGTCGATCCGGGCCGCAGTGCAGGAGGCATAAAAAAATAAGTAATAATAATCTGTGGCTATTTTTAAGATTTTATTGTTTAAAACGGTTTTATGTTTCTAATTTCTAATCAGCACACCTGGAAGATGAGCTAAGAAAAAACAAAAACTGGTTTTAACTCGGTCAGTATCCGTCCGTCCATCCGTCCATCCATCCGTCCATCCATCCATCCATCATCCATCCATCCATGTTCTTCCTCTGATCCGGGGTCGGGTCTCGGGGGCAGCAGCCTAAGCAGGGAGACCCA
>NC_051450.1:21659547-21661269 GCF_001649575.2 Kryptolebias marmoratus | reverse complement strand
GGAGAGCCCAGACACCCTGCGGAGGAAACTCATTTCAGCCGCTTGTATTCGCGATCTCGTTCTTTCGGTCACTACCCAAAGCTCGTGACCATAGATGAGGGTAGGAACGTAGATCGACCGGTAAATCGAGAGCTTTGCTTTTTGACTCGGTACAGCGCTGGCTTCACTGCAGACGCTGCACCAATCCGCCTGTCGATCTCCCGCTCCATTTTCCCCTCATTCGTGAACAAGACCCCGAGATACTTAAAATCTCGGGGTCCCCAACGCTTATTCTGTGCTCTAAGTTTAACTATTCACCATTTGGACTCAGTTAGCAAAATATCTCATGAACCAGTAAGTAAGTAATCACTGGATGTGCATCTATACGTTTCAAATCAAATTAACGTGAATAAGATGTAGGGAAGCGTTTACGAGTAAAGTAACCAACTATGTTGAAGGTTCACTCTCAGCCGTCAAACTACCCTCGATGGGAGCACTTATTCCCTCAAATATACCGTTTCCAAGGCAGGGGACAATATATTGTCCTCTAAACCATATCACAACAGTGCCCAATGAGGCCTACATTGCCATATAAAAGATAATGGATTATAAAATTGTTTTTATATCTTCCGAATGTGCAGAGGCCACGTGCTGAAGGCTTTCCCTGCTATTGTTTTAAGGCTCATGAATCCTCTAAATCGATGCGGGTGATTGTGAGGAAGGCAACACGGAGACGTTTACACACCGTTTCACCTCATAACCTCCCCTCAGTTGACTGGACGGGCCACACTGTGGTGCTTAAGGTGGTTGAATGGCGCGGCTCGCTGCCTTAGATCACTCTTTTATTTCCCCCCGCGGTGCTACAGGAGACATATTTCATCTATTGTAGCCTCCGAGTTGAGTTCACAGTCCACTTCTGGATTCAAGAGTTCTGGCTGAGCACTAGTCTAAGAGTTAGCTGTGACAGAAGAAGCTAAATTCTTTTTTTTTTATTATTGACGGTGATTTTTAGAGGATTTATATGGAACTGCTGACAAATTACAGCATTCACAGCTTCTGTTGAAGACATCTAGGAGACACATTCAGCCGTCCTTGTGATGAGAACGAGCTCAAGTGTCTGCATGTTCATTAACTCCATATAAATCTCTGAATTAACTAAGTGCGGCATGTCACAATTGAAAGTATCCTGGTAGGCTAAATAAGCAGCATAGTCATGAGTTTACAAGCTCTTTGACACTTTGGGGTGACGATACTGTTGGTTTATGTTAAAAAAAATCCTAATAAACGTGTCCATTTATGTGCTTTTCGATCACTTATTTTGTTTCTTTGTGCAAATGCAACTTATCCTACAATACCTCAGGAAGTTAACTTTTTTAATTAACCAACATTTGATGGCAAATGAGATAACATGTCTCAGGATCAGAAAACAGGAAGTGACGATTGGTCATGTTTGCAGAAAAATTGAAAAACCTAAACTAAATTTGTTTTAATTTCAATCACATGATTACAACTTCCTGAAGGGACGGATTTATGCTAGCCTAAGCTAAGCTAACTGATTTGCAGGTGATGAGCTTAACTTAGGCTATTTGTTGCATATATCAGACCCTCCAGGATTTTGCGATGTTGCGATCGCAACTATTAACGCAAAATCAAGCAAACCCCGCGAAATCGCAACTTTTTGCAACTTTGCCCAAAACACCACAACTTTAACCCAATATTTATTGTTTCTAAAGTGATTCTCCA
>NC_051450.1:21655570-21659315 GCF_001649575.2 Kryptolebias marmoratus | reverse complement strand
AAACATGTGAGGAGAGCTGCAGACCAGGGACAATCCAGAAATGCTCATGAATGTCAGTTTAGAAGCTATCAAAGTTCTCAAATAAAGCAGCTTTTGAGAATGTCAATGTTTGTTGGCAATTATCTTACAAAACTAGGAAGGATTTTTGGTTTAGATATTAAAAGTTATGGTTTTTTATTGATTTTAGTAAAAAAAAAAATTGCAAAATGCCCCGCGAAATCAGGCATTTTAGCTGCAACAATCACAAAAAATGCCCGCCAAATCCTGGAGGGATTGATATAGGCATAAAAGTGTTAGGATCTTATAAAGAAATGTTTTTCAAATGCTCCTAAGTGTAAAAAAAATCTGCTGTATTAAATTGAATAGACTGTTTGTGCTTGTGTCAGTGATTCCTCAGGCCAGCCAACCTTCAGCCGACCCTGAGCCATTTGAAAATATGATTGTAATTGTTGTCAGGATTTGGCCGGGGTGTCTATTACCGCTGTAATCTGTCACACTGGCATGCAGCATTCATTCCACGTCCAGGTTAAGCTCCTCTTTCTGTCTGCGCCGCTCATCACCATGTGGGGGGGCGGGAGGATCCGGTAAAGGTGCGAGCACGACTGTGAAGAGTCTGGGTTGAAATTGAGAGAGCACAGCCTCAGTCGAGCCCCTGGATCGAGGTGAAGAAATCTATTGTGGAACACAAGGTCTCATTACTGGTGCAGGGATGGCTTTAACCCCCAACCCCCCGCGCTGCACGCTCTGCACACACATGCCTTTCCAAAGGATAAATAAAAGAAGCACGGGGGAAAACAAACAGAAAAAATATGTTTCTAAGGAGAGATCGGGGAGACATTTTGCGCAGCTGATGAAATAAAAGAGTCGCTAATGTAACATAAAGTTTTAACAGTCAGCTCAGGAATTTCAGGAGCTCTTTTTGATCACAAATAAGATCCGGTTATTGTCAGATTGGGGATGGAAAGAGTCACGGCCACCTGATGTGTCCAGAATTTAAAAGATGTTGGTGCAGATTCTCAGCCACGCTGAGCCTGGAAACTGAATTAAAGGAGACTTGGGTTCGTGAAGACATTTTGCTTCTAATTCGAGGAGAGAATACTGGTCGAGTCAGGCGTTTCCGCTGCTTCACGCTGACATGTTTTAACAATCGACTGACCAAAGAACGAGAAGAAGAGAGTTCAAAGCTGTCAGGCAAACGGACCGGTTTGATTGTTGGGAGCCCATCTATCCTGACGACTTGTCTGCAGTTTGTAAATTTATGTCCCCACAAGTCCCATCCTCCATCAGCGTCTGCAGAGAGGCCGGGCCGAGGCTGTCACACGCCGCGCTCGTATCTTATTCAGAAACCCGTCTGCTTCTCTCCACGCCGACTCGTCACGGATCCCAGCTTCTACGGGTGCGGAGCGAAGAAACCGAGCAGGAAAACTGATGTCTGAACAAAAGTTAAACGGATAATTTGTTGAAAAACATGTTTTTGTTAACAGAATGTAAAGGTAAACGTGAACAATAATGCACTTTTAAAAAAGTTTAGATGTGTCTTATTTTGGAGGAATAGTTTACTTCAAACTGGATTGAGTAGCTCAAGTGAGACCACGACGAAGGTGGACTGCAACTGGTGGCTTGGGGGCTACATCTGGTCCACAGGGTGGTCTCTTCCGGTCCGCAGGGGTCGAGCTGTGGTTTGGTGTCGTGCATCTTCCTATTTTACACACACACACCTTCAGTAATACCAATTGTCATTTTCAGAGACTTCCTTATTATTTTTTCAAGAAATTTAACTTATTATGATTCAAATTCAATCAACACAATGTCTCAAAGCCTACCATTCCATGAAGGAATGCATATCACCCGCCTCTTTAAATGCCAAAGTTAAAATCATCTTCTGACGAGAAATTACAGAGTTGTAGCCATTTTGGTCAAACTTTAAAAATAAAAATTAATCAGTTGTAAATGTTCATCCAACACTGATAGTTTCAGCTTCCATTACACCAGATTTGACTTCAATATCTGTAAAACTGACAGAGCTACAGGCGTTTTCGTGCTTTGTTTTTTAATTCACGTGCCCGTGGCAGCCATCTTGAATTGGGTTGAGTCCAGAAAAGTTCATCAGTTGTGGACGTTTATCAGATGATTCCTGTCATGCAAGTTTCTTTAAAATTCCTCCTCTGGTTCATGAGATGTTTTGCTAACAGACACATAAACACAACTTCAACTTCCTGTGGATCTTGGGGTTAGATGCTGCAAAACTGCTAGAAATTTAAGATGCTTGAACTTGTTAGCTCGTCAGAAATAATCTCTTTTTCTCAAAACTGAGACTTCGAACTCCCATCTACAACAGGTAAGATGGTTGCTAACATTTCCACAGAACCCTGCTTCAAAACGTCTGATCCGTGCTGTATTTAAATCCATATTTCAGAAAAGATCGGTTTCGCTCCAAACAAGTGATAAGCAGCGTCACCTAAATGAGAGCCTCGAGCAAATTGTTTGAAATGGCTTCAGCTGACAAAAAGAAAAACATTTCCTGTGACCTCAGCTCCGCACGTAACGCTGGTCTGCAGCAAGCAGCTGAATGAGATTAGTCTCATTCATTATCCTCTGTGTTATTTTTACTCCTCCAGTTGGTTGCTTAAATTAGCCCGACAGAAACAGGGACGATGCAGAAGGAATTCGGAACAGATTCTTTATAAAACTCACACTCAGTCTGATTCTTGTCCTGAACACACCTACATTCAGCCTCCGACTGCATCACGATGCTAACAATCGGATTAGGCCGCTGTGTGTTGTGTGGGTTGGAGGCATCTCTATTAGCACTGATTTGGCGCTGGCCTCAGAGATGGCTTTGTAATCTGCATTGGCTACATCCCCCCCCCTCCGCCGTCCCAGTCTGGTCACTCATCATCACATCAGGATTAGAAGAAACATCTTCAGTAATTACAGAAATGCTGCTGTCATCGTGCCGGCTGCTATCAATTGTTTTAATGCCTGCCAGACCCTTAATTCACGAGCGGAGGCCTCGGCGGTGCCCCCACAGTAAAACAGAAATCTGCTATTGATTTTTACGAGGCTGTATACTCAGCATTTTTATCTCCACACTCGTCTCCGGCGGGCCACTGAGGTTATTGATCTTCATAAAGGCAGTATTTTGTCGTTAAGCGCGAAGCGGAGGAGACACTAATGAAAGGTTTTAACCTGTGTGTTCGGGCGGGGGGGGGGATCACTGGACCGGCAGCCAGGGCTGCCAGGTGCTACACACAGCAGATTTTCAGCTGCTTGGCCTCGGGGATCGATAGGGATACATCTTTGTCTGATTACAGAGATCTGCTGGAGGGGATGGCAGTTTGTCTGTGAATGGCCAGTTTCCCCCTCCCTGTGTGTGTGTGTGTGTGTGTGTGTGTGTGTGTGTGTTACAGTAATAGCTGACCAACAGATACACTATTTAAGTTGTTCTCAGGCTTTTCCTTTTTTTTCCTGGAGAAAGAGGCAGCAGAGACATTAGAGCTGGGCTGTAAATCAGCATATTATTCACTGCAGACAGGTCAACCAGTCATTCTCCCCCTGCACATCAGCTACAATAAAGACCAAAACTGAATTAAAATAGAAGCATTTATTTAAAACAAGTGACTTGAATGTGTATATGACATGTATTTATGTGTGCATGTAAATCCATGGGGATCAGCCTCATCTGAAGCAGCAGAGGACTCAGGGCACAACCATGATGACTCACTGAAATGACATGAATTAGTTT
>NC_051450.1:21652820-21655062 GCF_001649575.2 Kryptolebias marmoratus | reverse complement strand
TGGCTGCAGCTGCACACAGTTGCAGCGCCTCCTACAGGAAACTGGTGGAGCTACGCAGAGAACCACGCCGTTCAGAAGCCTTGTTTGGATTCATGTTTTTATAAAACACTGAGGTCCGGACCTCGGGGTCCTCAGTGGGAGCTACGTGCAGAATGATGGTCTTCAAACTGGTTAAAAAGGAAACTAAGATCATTCCTGATGTTAAAAACAAGATTTTCTATCAGAATAAAACAGTGTTAACTTTTCCAAACATAAAAGCTTAAATATCGAGGGAGCTGAAAGTAAACGACAGTCTGCTGGGTGTCCTAAAATCTACAACCTAATGAATACGTTCACATTCACTTTCCTTATAACCAGTTCATTTTTCCCTCCATAAATTGTCCTGATTTCTCCGGTGATTCAGATCGACTTCATGCAGGAACACTTTGACCCAACAATATGACGAGGAGAGACTGTAAATGTGCTCAAAGTTACAAACCTCTGACAGGACCACAAATACCTGCTGATAAGGACTTATTGATATGATGACAGCAAACAGCCATGAAACCAAGAAGCTCCTTTTTGTTTTATCGGGTTTTTTTGCTACCACATTCCACCTCCTACATTCCTCTTATTTACTTCTGTTGAATGTGCAGCTGTATCATCATTTTGAAGATGTTTAAAGGATCAGTTTCCCAAATTTCCATCTGAAAATCCTCTCGATTTTGCTTCCATGAATCAGAAAGTAGGAGAAATGTCAGACAACCTTTAGAGAGTTTATGAAACCAAACTTTGACTGAGATTAAAGCGATCAAACTGAGATATAATACAGGCGAATCTTAAGCATCTATTCGGTTTGATTTCAAGTGAAAATTTGTAGATTTTGTCCATGTTTTACTGACAGTATTAAGTGCTATTTGCACACTAAAGTAGTAATCCTAATATTGTAATTTCTGATTTGACAGATGATCTTTCTGCAGACATCATTATTTATTCCAATTCATTTTATCAAAGTTAACCAAACTTATGTCAAAGTCAACTTTATACTGCTATATGTATACAGAAGATCAGAATTATGGTTCTCTCACGTCCACGGTGGTAAAAAAAAAAGGTGTTAGAAAAGTGTTAAAGTGTATTTAATATTTGTTAAAGCTCATAATGTGGTTTTAATGTGTTTTCTCACTTCTAAATCCTGAAATGGACATGGAGGAAAACAAAAACAGCCTCTTGTGCATGTTTAAAGTTTTATTTTTTAATATACATACATAAAGTCCATCCATCTATCTGACTTTTATAGCTGCTTGTTTCACCATAACTGGACTCGCTGCTTTACAAATAATTAGACTGCATGCAGAACCACCGATGCAGGTGAAGCGGATAAAATCGGCTTCTTCTCTATTGCTGAATTTCGTATTCTGCCTTCTCGTGACCCGCAGGTCGACCTGCAGCCCACGGGTCCTGCAGGTCACGTTGGCTGGAGTAAGGTTAGCAGAAAACTCTGCAGGTTTAGGCAGACGGGGTCAAGAAGTGACTGCCTTAGCTGGAGCTAAATAATTTACAGATGCATCGCATGCACTAAGCTCTGATTACCGAGGCTCTTAAACACACACACACACACTCTGTTGCAATGGCTGACACAGTTCTACTTCTCTTTGGTTTTGTTTTGGGTACATATTTTTTCTTCGTGCACCATCCTCATATTCATGAAGAAGCATCAAAGCTGCTGAATACACACCCAGGACAAGCTAAATGTTTGGAAATATTTGCTTTTAATATTTGGTGCAACACGTGAGAGGGACTGTGACCCGCCCTGACCGCAGCTGCACCGTGTTTGGAAAGATTGGATTGTAGAATTAGAAAAGTTATTGCCGTGGTTTCCTGGTCGGTTCAGGTGGCTGATTAAGACGTATTTAAGTGGGTCAGGTGGCGGCGATTGTCTCCTGTAATTATTTGGGTGGGTGCAGATATTAAAAATCCCAGCCCCATCCCGGCTGTTCACACAGCAGGAGAGTTTACAGCGACTGTCATCGCATGCGTTGGTGTATTTTCAAATTATTTTGAGTCGAAATGTGATGAAATGAAGCGTATTGAATAAAAAGTTAAGTTTTGCAACCATATTCAACTCTGCTGCATGCGGGTGAGAAGCTCGGTCATCCGGGAGGGACTCAGAGTAGAGCCGCTGCTCCTCCACGTCGAGAGGAGCCAGCTGAGGTGGCTCGGGCATCTGGTGAGGATGCCTCCCTGGAGGAAGACCCAGGACACG
>NC_051450.1:21625373-21651067 GCF_001649575.2 Kryptolebias marmoratus | reverse complement strand
CGGATGGATGGATGGACGGACGGATGGATGGACGGACGGACGGATGGATGGATGGATGGATGGATGGATGGATGGATGGATGGAGGGATGGACGGAGGGATGGACGGATGGATGGATGGACGGACGGATGGATGGACGGACGGACGGATGGATGGATGGATGGATGGATGGATGGATGGATGGAAGTAGAAGATTTACTGCCAAGAAGCATCGTTACACCAAAAATAAATTTGCTCAAATAAACTTTTTGTGTTGTTTACTTTTCTCTTCTTACAAGGTAAAAAACCCAACAGAGATGCAGATTACATCAGTTTGAAAGACATATTTAAATTATAAAATACTGAACTTGGCTTTAACTTTTTTCTGTATCTTTGGTGCTAAAAATCCCCAATTTCTTTCTGTTCTCCAAGGTGTCCCCTGATGAATGCTCTGACAGTCGTGGTGCATACAGAGTGTGTTATTTTAGAGACTGCCCACAGCCTCCAAGCACACATAACTGTCGCCTATGAGTTATTACACATCTGTCTGTGTATTTTAAGGTGCACCAGATGCTGCAGTTAATGGCGCTCCTAACCTCGTACCATGAGATGTTACGCTGAAAGCCAAGTGGAATTTTTCACTGCTGCTTTCCGCCGTCTTCCTCCTCCAAAATCTCTCAGAGAAGCCTGTAGGGGACGGTCCAGACAGGATATTAATGGGGGGGTCCTCCGACAGTCAGAGGCCCTGACAGGACCCTGTTTCATTGTCACCTTGCCTTGGAGGACGGAGAAAAACTTGCAGAGCTTATTAGCCGAATGGAGCTGTTTCTCCCTGTAACTTACTCAATCTCTGCCTCGCTGCTTCATTACACTGTCTTACATCAGAGTGGAGCTGCTCTGCCTGTTTCCTCACACACACACACACACACACACAGGGTGACATCTCCCACCTAATCAAGTAGTGGATTATCTTGTCCTGATAAATTGGAGCTTGTAGCACTTGAAAGGTCCTCTTGGAGGAGTGCCGTCTCCCCCACCGCCCCTTAACACCGACTCCGAGCCCCCGAGGAGCAAGAAGAGAGAACATTGCCTCGTAATGATTTGTGGTGAATTGGACAAATGTTTTCAGAAAGACCTCTTTCCAGCAAAGTGCCTGATGAATTTGAGCTCGTGAAGAGACTCGTGATAAACAACTCCCGGCATCTGCTCCTCAGATTGACCCTGATGAGGCTAAATCAACTGCCAATTAGATTTACAAGCATGTTCGAATTACTTAATCTGACTACGGGGTGGAAGCAAATAAAGGTTGACAAACTTACCTAAACATGCCAAAGAAGCTTTCATATATCTTGGAGGATATGCTCAGACAGAAACGTTCACAGAAGCATTAAAAATATTCTAATTTTATCCTAATTTTGGGACATTTTGTTTATGAAACAAGACGTCCAGCTGACTTTGATTGAACTCACTAAGATTATATTTGTCACCTTTTAAAATAAGGTCATTTTATGCAGAAAAATGATGACTTTGCAGCCATTTTAGTCGAACCTTGAGAATAACTTTGTTATTTTTATGACATGATCAGTCTCAGCTACTACCACACTATTTCTATTTCTGTATTTGCTGAAGCCACTTAGTTATGGTGGCCATTTTGAATTGAGTTGGCTGCAAAAGTTAATTAGATGTACACGGACACGCGGTGGTTACTTGTTGGGAGTTTCATTCAAATTTGTCTGGTAGTTTATGAGATATTTTGCTAACAGGCACACAGAAATGGGCAAAAACATGATTGTCTGCCGTTATAACAAGAGTTAACGGATGTCTGAATAATATTAAACCCCAGAAATGACAGAATGTTTTTTGTTTCAGTTCCAAGTTTTCAATGATTTTTTTCTTCATCTCGTCTTTAGGAGAATCCCTACATGTGTAACAACGAATGTGACGCCAGCACCGAGGAGCTCGCTCACCCTCCGGAGCTCATGTTTGACAATGAGGGCCGAAACCCCACCACCTTCTGGCAGTCCACGTCCTGGAAGAAGCACCCCAAGCCCCTCCTGGTGAACATCACGCTGTCCTGGAACAAGACCATCGAGCTGACCGACGACATCGTCATCACGTTTGAGTCAGGCCGACCCGAGCAGATGGTCTTGGAGAAATCGCTGGACTACGGGCGAACCTGGCAGCCGTACCAGTTCTACGCCACGGACTGCCTGGATGCCTTCACCATGGACCCCAAGACAGTGCAGGAGCTGACCCAGCACACCCTGCTAGACATCATCTGCACCGAGGAGTACTCCCGCGGCTACGTGTGGAAGTACGACAAGACGGTACGCTTCGAGATCAAGGACCGGTTCGCACTGTTTGCCGGGCCGAGGCTCCACAACATGGCGTCGCTGTACGGACAGCTGGACACGACCAAGAACCTGAGGGACTTCTTCACCATCACCGACCTGAGAATCCGGCTGCTTCGGCCCGCCACGGGGGCCACCATGGTGGACGAGAGCAGTCTGTCGAGATACTTCTACGCCATTTCTGACATCAAAGTTCAGGGAAGGTAAGAAAGCGCCGTTTTACGAAGAATTAACATCTTACCTGTTGTAGATGGCTTTTTGTGCAATCTCAGTTTGGAGGAATCGGTTTTAAAACAACTTTAGGCTCAAAAATGTCAGCTAGCTGTAGCGCTTCCTGCAGGATTATCATCGTATTAAAATAACTGTAGCCCTTAGCTCGTCCTGTCAGGGTTAACGAGGTCGTAACTGATCCATCTGCCTCCGGTAAGACGGCAGTTGTTCATAATCCTTCCACAAAACCACACTTCAGGTTTATTTCTTTGGTTTGTTTTTTTTTTTTACCCCCTGGTAACTATTGAATCCATGACGCTGCACAGAGTTCACAATATGTCAGCATGTCTTAATTAACCGAACTGCTTACGATTCGCTGAAGCGCTCCGCTTTCGGACAGCAGACTCACTCAGCTGCCTGTTGGCTTGGTGGAAAACATCAGATGTAGCATTTCATCCATCAGGTCACTGCACACTGTAATTAGTGTTTGATTTACCAGCTCCACCGAGGGTCATGTAGCACGAAAACAAGACGCCATTATGCTGTTAGCAGAGCGGCCGACAAACGCTTCCCCTGCTTTTCTGACGCCACAACAAGAGTCACTGGGGCATAGGCTTAAGTGGATCTGTTTTACACGGTGTGGGTTTTCAATTTAACTGATGTGGATGTGGGGCTGAAGGAATGAAGATTTAATTACTCTTGTTTTACTCTTCACACATGAGAGAGTCGCTGTGCAGAAGCGCAGCGTGGCGGAACGTCACAATTCGAGGAAGCGGGTGGAAGTGTTGAAGTCGGCTTGAAAATAAACTTGTGAGGTTCGGCTGCGAACAGAAGTGTTTCATTCAGTCGCTGCAGACGGCAGATGTGGCTGCGAGGAAATATCAAACTGTTGAGCTACTTCAATCTTCAAGTTCGCCATTTCACTAAATGCCTTTTCCGCTGTGGCGTTATTTACATTACTTAACGACTGAGTTAAGTAATGTAAAGAGATAGTTCAGCCACGTCTTAAATTACCAGAGTTTGTAGAAACAGAGTTTTAGTCCAAAAGGACTGACGAGCTAACGGCTGGTTGGAGCTCAGAGAAGAACAAAATGGATTTCTGCCGTAATAAAACAACCCAAAGATCCAACATTTCATAGCAGTTTGTGTGAATTCTACTTTATAAATACTTCCTTGTCATAAATTTTGCATTACTCGGTTATTTTCGTCACATTCTGTGATTATTTACAAGCATGAAAAGTAGCAGCAGCAGCTAGCTGTAGGATTTCCGGTGCATTCAGGGATCATATTTAGCAGGAGTTTCATATTTCTGCTGAAATAACCGTGTAATCAAAGTGTATTGGATTTAAAAGGTAAAAGCATTCCTGTGAAATTTTTAAAAACCTAAGTTTTAATTACCATTTTATTATCCTTTCAAAATAAAATAAAATGGCATAATCAGATATGACATTCTGAGCTGTTTTTTTTCTTTTTTTAAATGGAGGGAGGGAGGAAGTGTTGCAAAAAAACACCCAAACAGGAAACAATGTCACTCTCAGGTACAGGTGTAAAACAAATAAATGAAAAATAAAAAGTGACATTTGCTTTGATTCTTCAATTTTGAATATTTGAAAATTACTGTCGGCCCCGAATTCAAAGAGCTAAAGTATCTATAATAGATCAGATAATTATTTATAGATTTTACAAAGAAATACACTCCTAATTGGTTAAACTGTTCCTTTAAGCACAAGCATTAAACCACCTTGAAAGCCTTTAAATGGGCAGGTACCTTTGAGTAGAGCCCACAGTAATGAATGCAACAGTCAGAAATTGAATTTTTGACTTTTCTCATGATTGAGAAGGTCATTCAGCAAAAAATAACTGGAGGGAATTTACTAACACAAAGGAGTTTGATGGGGCATCCATTCAGCACACACTGGAATGAAGAGGGCTGTCATAAAGCGCAGATTATTTATTCTATCTGACTAATCATGACCCGGCTCATGCATCCCTGTGGGGCCGTAGACGTGAGCGATGGCTCTGCAGCTCCATCGGGCTCCGCTCGTTTACCGGCCCGCTGCTTCTGGAGCGGAGCCCGTCTGAGGAATGTTTCCCACTGTTTACCAAAGGTAACGCGCAGTTCAGCAGTAATGAGACTCGCTCTGCACGCCCGGTGACAAACCGCTGCTCGGAGCTTTTCTCCACGCGTCACGGATCAGAATACAGATGTGAGACTGGACTTTAAACAAACTGACCTTAAAGAAACACAAACAGGACTAGTTCTGCAGATTTTGACCTAAAGTTTGGTGTGATGTTGTTTCGAGTGCAGACTCATCTTTTAAGAAAACTAATTTATTAAAATAAAATTGTTTCGGGTTTTGGTTTTTCCTTTTGTTCTCATGTGTTTGGTTTCTTAGCGCACCCGTCCTGAGTGTGTTAATGATCTTTGTTTTGTATTTAAGTGCACTGTTGTTGGATCCTCATTTAGTTGACACCTTTTGTCAGCGTTGTGCACGTTCCTGTTTCCTAACTCTATGGATTTTTGTTCAGGCTACGTTTCCAGGATTTTGTAAATAAAGAGTTTTTTTGCATCTTACCTGCTGCACCCTGGTCCTCCCTGACAAAGATGAACAAAAACAAAAAGGCTGACGTGGCAGCAAAATAAGAAACAGCAGGGAACCAAGAACAATGAATCAGCAGGTTTTTAAACAGAGGAGGTGATTGGAAAGTGGGCACAGGTGAAGTGATTAACGAGATTCGGGGCAGGTGTAGATGGGCGTGGCAGCAAACTGAAACAAGATAATACCAAAAACCCTAAAACTCTGACATGAAAGAGGGCGAGCGATATCGCCTCTTCGTGCAGAAAGAACCCGTCTGTTTCTGTAACCTTCAGCTGAATTTCAGGTGCTCATCATGACGGTTCTCCTATGAATGATTACAAGGAAAGCCCAGACCGAAGGCACTGCAGGGGAAGAAGAAAAACAAAATCGATGCTTTGAATTTCAAATTAAAGCAGGCATGAAGCTGTGAGATTGATGCAAACAATGCATACCAGCCTGTGAGTTAAATGAGTTTGACACCCTGGCTATTTTATCGTATCAGCGAGCGGAGCCAGAACAGGCTCCGAGGGTCCAGGAGACAAGCTTCTAATGATCTGCTGGATGACTTTCGAATAATTGCTCCGGCTCTCTTTTTTTTTAAATGCTTTACAGTAACTCCAGTCTGCAATTTCACCAACTGTCTCTCCCTCTTCACACGATCCCCCCGTCCTTTTCCCTCCTCCAGCCTGTGATCAATACGCTGTAATTAAAGCTGGAGGAGATTCAGGCACCTAACGGATCTTTCTGGCTCTGTTTCTCTGTCCACCCTCCCCACTGTGCTCAACATCTCTCAGAAGGGACTGGTCTTTGTCTGGGCTTTTACCTCAAAAGAAGAAAAAAAAATAAAATGATTTAGGAGTTTAGTTTTGGTGATTGCAGGTTAGACGAGTTCCTTTTCTGGTCAAATTGTTCCTCGGTGTTATGGACAAGGAGAGAACACCATCAGAGTCTGAATTTAAATAATTCTGCCCCCACTAACTGAACTCATAAGACCACAGATAGGAAAGATTATAAAAACTTTAAAAGTTTTAAGTTTTGTCTTTGTTTCATTGCTTTCGTGTTACCAAGTTTATCCCTGTTTCAATCCCTCCAGGATTTCACAGGCATTTTTTGTGATTGTTGCAGCTAAAATGCCTGATTTCGCGGGGCATTTTCCTAAAAGTTGCAATTTCTTTTTTACCAAAATCAATAAAAAAACATAACTTTTACTATCTAAACCAAAAATCTTTCCTAGTTTTGTAAGATAATTCCCAACAAACATTGACATTCTCAAAAGGTGCTTTATTTGAGAACTTTGATAGCTTCTAAACTGACATTCATGAGCATTTCTGGATTGTCCCTGGTCTGCAGCTCTCCTCACATGTTTTGCAGACACAAAGTGTTTGTCGATGCGTTTATGTTCCATGATTACACTGCAGGACGTGCAAAACAGCTGCAGCTGGGGAGGAAACTGGTTTGCTGAAATCTTTGTGGGCAAATGTGAAGCATTAGCGCACATTTTGGCTTCGGTCGCTGCTCCTGCACGCTCCCGGCATTCTGATGTTAACAGGAAGTGACGTCACGTGTCTTCTTCCTGAGTTATTTGGGCTTATTTTGTATTCCACGCTACACAAACCCACAAAGAAGAGACTAGACCGCAGAAACAGTGTTGAATCACTTTAGAAACAATAAATATTGGGTTAAAGTTGCGGTAAAGTTGCGGTGTTTTGGGCAAAGTTGCAAAAAGTTGCAATTTTGCAGGGTTTGCTTGATTTTGCGTTAATAGTTGCAATCGCAACATCGCCAAATCCTGGAGGGTCTGCTGTTTGGCATCAAGCTTGGTTAAAAAAAGTCAACCTTTCTGAGGCTGTATGGAGATAAAAATAAATACTAAAAGCAGCTTGAAAGGCTCCATCTTTGAGGCTTGTTCCTGTTTGTTTCAGCTGCTACAGCATAATTACCCTCCGTTGTTTTCTAAGGTCACATATGACACGTTTAGGGTTGATGATGAATAATAAAGCTGCAGAGTTCAGGAAAGTACGCACAAAGGACAGCTCAGACGTGACAATTTGGTATTTCCATTTTTTTTAAATTGGGGACAATACCTGCTAATGAACATTTACATTTACAGCAAATATATGAGCTTAAAGCCACTTTTCTTGTTTATTTCTTCCTATTTCTTCTCTCCCGATGTGTTTCACTGCAATACCTCCAAATGAAAAAATAAATGTGAAAATCTTTCACAACAAATCCACAGAACTCAGATGTATTAGTAATCAAAAGGTGTTAAAAAAAACGAAACCTTTTTGTCTATTGCGTGCAAAAATGGACCATCTGTAAGGGATTAGATGCTTTATTACTCCCGTAGTGCATAGGTCCTATTATTGGTGCATCCTAATTGGTGTGTAGTTTAATGTGTGTGCGATTTGGATACAGCTGTTCCCAATAAAGATCAGCAAT
This sequence comes from Kryptolebias marmoratus, assembly GCF_001649575.2. Classification (NCBI taxonomy): domain Eukaryota; kingdom Metazoa; phylum Chordata; class Actinopteri; order Cyprinodontiformes; family Rivulidae; genus Kryptolebias; species Kryptolebias marmoratus. The sequence goes on along the minus strand of NC_051450.1, from coordinate 21,643,510 downwards.
TTGGCGAGTGATGGCTCCATCGGAACTCCCCTAAGGGAGGAACAAACAAGAGGTCGATCTATTTTTTTTTGCCTTCTTCTTCTCCTTCCCTTCCTGGCTTGCTCTTAGCCCTGCCTGTAGTTGACAGATAATCTATTTGTGCTAATTTCATGTTTCTTGCTGCCCACTTCCCCCTTGAATAAGTCATTCCACTTGTCTCCCCTCCTTAGTCTCACACTGTCTCTCTTTCCTGGCTCTCCCCCTCCATGTGCAACCATAAGCATCTATTTACTTTGTGCTGCGCTCTGCATTTTCTTTTTCTTTTTTTTTTTTATTCATCAGCCCTCTGAATTTGTGTGGGAGGGCGCCGTGTTTGTGGGACAGCAAATGCAACGGCGCCAAATAACTCGGACCATCTGTCAACATCCACGCCACATGTTAGCTTGCAGTTAAGAGATCCAACAGCCTTTTGTTTGCCCGGAGAAAATAAACTAAAAGATGGAAATAAACGGTCACTGAGTCATAATCTGTAATGTGTGTCGATGGCAGCGAAAGGCCTGATAACCTTCCCTGTTTGTCTGTTAGCAAAATAATATCATTGAATGTATGTCAGAATGTACCCAGTCAGCTGATCGAGCATATCAAACACAGGAAATGGATATAACTCAAACAATTTCACAGGTATTAAGATCAAATTTGGTGTTTTAATACCTGATGGTGACCAACAACAAAAACTCCAAGTGTTATAGTTGTATCTGGCTAGTTGGAAACTCAAATTTATGAGAAAATAGTCAAATCTTTTATCGAATTCACTGAATTTGTTAAATTTGGACAAAACAAATTATATGATATTCAGTAAAAAGTAAGAAAATTGTTAATGTTTTGTTCAGAATTGAGGGTGTTGATGAAGAGCTGACTTGGAGACCTCATACAAATTACTTAAGAACAAAAATAGCAAAATCTATTGCAGTTCTGTGTAAAATAAAGGACTTATTTAATGACAAAGCACTATTTATATTATACAAAGCAATTATTATTCCACACTTGATTTATTGCATTGAAGTTTGGGGGAATGCATGTAAAACAATCACAAATCCTATTTTAGTTTTACAAGAAAACATTATTATCACTCATCTAATACATTATTTCAAGAATTCAAATTATGTAAATGTTACGAGTTGGTAGATTATTATACTTTGCAGGTTTTGTAATCCGATTAATTCGTTCAAAAGAATGATAAAAGTTCACTTTTTAAAGAAATATGAAATTGTATAATTTGTATTTGCAAGAGTTTGAGGAGTTGAAAGTTGTTTTTTTTTATTACCGTTGAAATTAATATTATTTTTGAAAAAGGGGCAGACATTATAAGATTTTCTTTCTTCTTCTGCTACCTTTCATTTTATTTAATTTGAGTTGTACTTTACTTTATTTGTTTGTTTTTTTTTTTTTCTTTTTTGTTTTTGCAAATGAAATGAATAAACTGAACTAAACTAAAAAAAAAAAATTCTGAGTGGAAACGACCCACACTGTGCCTGCCTTGGCAGCTGCCCCACATTTATGATTCAATTTAGAAATGAAGATGGCCAAATTAGTTATCATCAGTGGACATTGTTCTCTGGCAGAGGAGAGTTCCTGCACAGGAGTCAAAATACAACGCTTGATGGCTGTGACGAAATGAGGGCAGGTTTCAGACCCCAACAGTGACTCTGCAAATGTTCCTGCAAGCTCATATATCTCATGCAGGTAATCAGTGGATTTCCGTCTGCAAGTCATTAACTTTTGAAGTCAACCTAAGCAAAGATGGTTTAGGTCAGCCAGCTGAGAGTCATCAACAACATAGTTTAAGACTTTGACATTACAGATTATAAAAAGAGTCAAACTTCTGTTAAGTTGTTGTCATGAATCTTTAATGAGTTTGAGAAACATTTCAGCTACTAACCAGAGATGCACACCCTAGATCAGGGGTGGCCAATCCTGGTCCTCAGGGCCACCATCCTGCAGGTTTTCCTTGTTTCCTGCTCCAACACACCTGATTCAGAGGTTAAATCACCTCTTCTTGTTCTGCAGAAGCCTGTTAATCACCCATTGATTCGAATCAGGTGTTTTAGAGCAGAGGAACAAGGAAAACCTGCAGGATGGTCGCCCTGAGGACCAGGATTGGAGACCCCTGGCTTAGTATATTCCATTGTGAGGTTTTGGGTTTTTCCTTTGTGTCTTTTCTTGGGTTTTGTTATCTTGTTTTCCTTTTGGTACTGTCTCTGTCTCCAGTGTTTTTCCATTCTTCCTCAGTCTACACTCGGTTTGCTGCCACGCCCACCTCCACCTGTCAGTAATGAGTTTCACGCACCTGTGCCCACTTACCGATTAGCCTCTGTGTGTTTTCAAAGCCCGGTCTTCTCCTCCACTCTCCGCTGGTTCGTTGCCCTTCGTCCGTGTTTTATCGCTACATGCTTATGTTTGTATTTAGTTCCAGTTTTTGTTTTCGTTTGTTTTATTTTAATAAATTAGTTTTCTTTAAAATGAGTCTGCACTGATGGTTCCCCACACCCTGACATCCATCTCATCAGCTTTTTGCTTGATCGAACTCCTAAGATGTACCTTTTGGATTTGTTTCCTCGGATGAGTGTTTTATTTCTACACCCAGCAGTCTGTCTCTCTCCGTTAATGCCGTCTCTTTTTCCTCCCTTCGTCCACAAGCGCCAACACCCCACGTCCTTCCTGACTTCTGCCCAAACCTGTTCTCCGTCTTACCACCTTTGATCCGTCTCGAGCTAACGCCCTCTCTGCGTGAGCCTGCCAGGGCCGAGAAGCTCAAAGGAAATTTTTATCAGCTGGAGCAGAAACTTTTTGCTCGCCTTGATCATTCGCGCCGAGGAGAGCCCGCTTCACAAAGGCCGCCGTATCTTTGCGAGACGTGCACACTGGATTTAAGGCTGTCTGGACAAGAGAAGGTTTGAAGGTTTTTCAGAACCTGTCTCCAGCTGAAGAGAAGCAGGAACACCAGAGACATATGATTTATTTACTCCATCTGTCCTCATCATATTGACTTCTATGTTTCAGAAACAATTCTTTTTTTTTCCAGAGGGTTTACTTGTGTTCAGCGTGTACCGTTCACAGTAATTTACCCAAATGTGTGCTCATCTGGAGCCAGATGTCGTAGGCGTTTTTCCTCTCCGAGTGCTATTAATATAGAAGCTAGCACCCCTATCCAATTAATTGGATCCTCCCAGCTGCAAAAACCTCCTCGAGCACCGCACATGTGAACCAAGACGGGGAAAAGGCATCGTGTCAAACGACGGATATGAAATTTACTGTAAGCAGTTGTCTCTTATCCAATAAAAACTGCCCTCAGTGTTGTGATGGTTTTAATAACAGCACATTGTGGTTAAATGTATCAAAAGGCCTCTATAAATACGGGATCCTACGGCTTTTTTTTTATACTTCAGCCATGAAAAACGACCTGTTTCAGTTAAAAGTTGCTTTTTTAAAACCAAACTAATGAATTAAACGCATCAAGTGATCTCCTAACTCTTTTTTTAATGATATAAACCTTTTTTGTGTGTGTTTTGGAGGATTTTAATCAGTTTACCCTCAAAATAATTGAAAACCGAGCATTTAAAGAACTGCAGTTTGAGTTTTAAACTAAGATAGTCTCATGATGAGAAGGGGCAGAGTTAAATGACGTTAAGTGTAATTTTGGGAATGACTCTCAGCTCCCGCCACGGCAAATTTGAATTCAATATCTGTAAATTTGACAAAGTTATAGTCGTTTTCGTGTTGGATAAGGTTGATTTGTTGTGGCGTTCGTCTTGAATTGGGCTGACTACAAAAGTTTATTAGTTCTTATGTAGAAATTAAAGTTTTATTCAAATCCATGAGGTATTTTTCCTAACAGACAAACTGGAAATACTCAATTTTCAGCAAAAATCTTGTGCAGTATGTGCACTGAATATGTGTTTGGATCAGCCTCGGTAAAACTGACTGAGCTTTAGTTATTTTTGTGTTGGACACGGTTGAATAGCTGAGACCTGAAATGTTAATGAGCTGAAGATGCACATCCGATGATTATTTCCTGAAAGTTTCATTAAAATGTATCCAGAGGTTTTGGAGATATTTTGGTGACACACACAGACGTGTAAACCTGCATCTGTATCTCTGGCACGTTTTTAGTCCATTTATTTGTCTCAAAAGTCTGACTTCCTGTTTGTTTGCCCGTATGAACTACCTGTTTTTTATTTTTCCACTTTTTTTCCTCCCCGCCTTTGAAAAGATTCGTCTTTCTTTCTTCCCCTCACTCGGCGTTCCGCTCTCACATACAAATGACGGGATGAAAAGAAGGATGGATTCTGACTGCTCAGTCTCTGTTTGCTGAATTGCCCCTTTTCAAAGACAATCCAGCTTAAACGTATTGTACTTTGCTGTCATAAATCCCCCACTATTTCTTGTTTCTTTGAAATATTTCTAACAGACGACAGAATGTTTGCTTTGTGCTGCTTCTCTCTGAGTGAGTTTGACGAGTCCCTTTAAAAAACCTACTTTGGGACAAATATGTCAAACAGAGCAATTTAGGAAAACGATAAGATGAAAAAAATCAGATCTTATTGTAGTGTTATGCCGAGTCAAGGATGTCACCGGTATTGCGTTTGAACGTCTTTACTGTTGAACATAACACTGGCACATTCTCAGGTTGCTGAACAGAGTGTTGTCGGCTCTAGCGTCTCTACTGTATACGTCACTTCCTTGTTCTACTCCAATGTGACCTTACACATAAAATAGTTCCATTACATTACACTTATCATCTTAGTCTCGTCTCCATGCATGAATATCAACATCTATCACTCCAGGTCTGAGTATAACAAGGTACATCTTTGTCTTTTTCACCATTTGGTTACATTTTTCTTTGAAAAAATACTGAAAAGGTTGACAAGATCCCAGCAATCAGTTCTGATGGGTCCATTAAAACAAAACAAATGAGAAAACACCTCAAAGAAAAACCAAAACCAAGGTCAGAAATGATGATCAAAAGTGTTTAAAACAAGAAAATAAAGAATACACCATGACCACCTCACAGTTAAAGGACTAAAAACAATAAAATAATTAAAACTCTAACATTTGTTGGCAAAATTTATCTCTCATGTGAAAGTTTTAAACAAAGATAATCTTTCTGTGTTGAAAAAAATGACAGAGATACGGCCATTTTGGTCAAAACTGAACGATAAAGTCGTGCAGGATCTGGTGCAGTCTGTTGGGGCGAACTCTCAGCTACTACCACCCCAAGGTTTGGCTTTATATCTGCACAGCTGAGTTATAGCCAGGTTTGCATGCATGCAGGGATATCTGGTGGTCATATCGGTGTATGGGTGGGTGTGTGTCAAGTTTCAGGGTAACGAACGGCATATACAGGGTCGGCCATTTCTGTGGATTCACCTTAATAAAATTGGAATGGTTGGGGATATTAACTTCCTGTTTGTGGCACATTAGTATATGGGAGGGGGGAAACTTTTCAAGCTGGGTGGTGACTATGGTGGCCATTTTGGATCCAAGTTTTGTTTTTTCAATGGGAAGAGGGTCATGTGACACATCAAACTTATTGGGAATTTCACAAGAAAACCAACGGTGTGCTTGGTTTTAACGTAACTTTATTCTTTCATGAGTTATTTACAAGTTTCTCACCACTTATAAAATGTGTTCAAAGTGTTGGATTGTCAATGCAACCCTCTTCTCCCATTCGTCACACACTGACAGCAACACCGCAGGAGAAATGCGAGCACATCTCGTATCTTCACAGCAGAGACGATCGCCTTCAGATGACCCCAAAGATAAAAGTCTAAGGGGGTCAGATCGGGAGACCTTGGGGGCCGTTCAACAACCAATCCACTTTCCAAGAAGTGGAAGTGGGAGAAGAGGGCCTGTACATTATGGAGATGGTGGGTTCTAACACAGGCCTGCTGAGTGTTGGTGAATGGGAGTTTTAGATTAAAACCCATTTGAAATAGATTTGGATTTATGAAACACAGTATGGCACAGATATTGCCTGGAGGAAATGTTTTCAGATCTGCCACAGCCTTATTCATGATCCGTGCCTCCACATCCAGCCAAGCATGAACGGTCCTGTCACATCAGAGCCGCGGCGCTCCGCTCGGAAATATATCCAAATCTGTTGTCTCTGCTGACTTCTAATAACGATAAACTCAATGCGGAATCCAGATGTGCAACATCAGCAGGGTTTCAAACAAGAAAACGAACATCGAGTTAAAGAGTTAATTGTCATCTTCCAAACTGAACCATGAAGGAGGATTTGTTGAGGCTGGGTTCCTCCTGTCCTCTGCTCTGCTGCTTTTCATAACACGAACCTGCTTGATTCCTCTGACTTTTGATGAAGTGGAAGGAATATCTTGAACGTAAAGCACCGCCTACCATCATGAAATGCGAGCCATCGTGTAATTTCCTCTGTTTGTCTGTCTGTTAGCAAAATAACTCATGAAGGACTGTACAGGTTTTAGTGAAACTGATGTAACTGTAACTGTAACTGTAATAATTCAAGAGGCCACCACATCCAACTGACCTTTTAAAAACACAAAAATAGATATAGTTCTGCCAGTTGCATTTTGTTTTTTTCCTAAAATCAATAAACAACCATAACTTTTAATATATAAACCAAAAATCCTTCCTAGTTTTGTAAGATAATTCCCAACAAACATTGACATTCTCAAAAGGTGCTTTATTTGAGAACTTTGATAGCTTCTAAACTGACATTCATGAGCATTTCTGGATCGTCCCTGGTCTGCAGCTCTCCTCACATGTTTTGCAGACACAAAGTGTTTGTCGATGCGTTTATGTTCCATGATTACACTGCAGGACGTGCAAAACAGCTGCAGCTGGGGAGGAAACTGGTTTGTTGAAATCGTTGTGGGCAAATGTGAAGCATTAGCGCACATTTTGGCTTCGGTCGCTGCTCCTGCACGCTCCCGGCATTCTGATGTTAACAGGAAGTGACGTCACGTGTCTTCTTCCTGAGTTATTTGGGGTTATTTTGTATTCCACGCTACACAAACCCACAAAGAAGAGACTAGACCGCAGAAACGGTGGAGAATCACTTTATAAACAATAAATATTGGGTTAAAGTTGCAAAAAGTTGCGATTTCGCGGGGTTTGCTTGATTTTGCGTTAATAGTTGCGATCGCAACATCGTGAAATCCTGGAGGGTCTGAACAATGCTTTGAGCACCACACATTTGATGCCAAGTCTGTCTATTTGTTAGCAAAATATCTCATGAACTCTGCTTTTTTTTCATATACATGTGTACAAAGTCACCAAAGCTGCTAAGGTACAAATTGACCCGGAGCTCCAGTATTTCCAACAGAACTCTGTTTTCAAGACTGAAACATTACTTCACAAATTAAAGGGAACTGTCAGTGGAGGGGGGCGGAGACGGAGGCGAACCCAGAACGCAGACTCGTCTATTAAAATTAAACTAATTTATTAAAATAAAATATAAACAAAGCAAAAGGCTGGCGTGGCAGCAAAAACAGAGAGAGATGGTTGCAGCTGAGGACATGACGAGAAACAGGTGAGGTGGGCGTGGCAGGCGGAGGTGAAAGGTGAGAAGAAAACAGAAAGCCAAAGACGACCAAAAATTGATAAAACCCACAAAAAAAGAACCAAAAGACTGAAATGCATGACAGAAACTGTATTTTGATTCTCTAATATGCTCACAAATAAATCGACTCGTCACCCCGAGACAAACTGATACAGAGAATTCTTTCGGCATTTTTGATTTCCTTCTTAATAAATACATGATCGCTACAAAACAAATCGTGCATTTAACTTCAAACTGTTGACTGGCGTCAGATCGATGTCCACTGGGTGCTGTGACCCATAAAGCCTTCGTACCGTCTGCTCGGGGTCACCAGCCTCCGCTCGGAGTGTCTCAGAATTCAGTCACGTCTTCCTCGCCGTCGACGGAGCCCATCCAACATTCATGCGGTGACCCATTTCATTAATGGAGGCGGCCTTTTTGGGACGTGACTCCTCCCTGTCTGCCACCCTGATAATGGCTCCTCCTGTCAAGATTTCATGACTAATCCCCTCATTGACCTCCCGCTCCCTCGCAGCCTCCACCTCCGACATGGATCTGAAGGATATTTGTTCTCCGCTTCCAGGTTTAAAGGAAACGACTGGACCGTGGAGAACCACTCCCTCAAATCATCTTTAAGCATAGTTTTATTTAAACTTCCTATATCACTCTAATTTTTTTATATTTTGCTTCCAAGCAGCTCGATTGTATTGTAATCTTGTTGTTCCTCTGGCTTTTTTAGTTTTTTTTTTAAATTATTATTCCTTTTCTCTACAGTTCCTGCACCAGATTATGACAATATGTTGCATATTTATAAGAAAAGCTAAAGCCTTTATTATAAAAGCCTTTCTTTTTTGCATCCTTGTTGCTTCATGATAGATAACCAGGCCTCTGCCACGGAGGTTATGTTTTCAGTGGTGTTGGTTGGTTTGGCTTTTTGCAAGATTACCTAAAAACTGATGAGCAGATTTTAATGAAAATGTAAATGCTCGTGTCTGTCTTATAGCACAGTGGTTCCCAAAGTTGGGGTCAGAGCCTCGCTGTGGAGCTAATTCGGTTAAAAATGTCCGTCGAAGTTTTTACAAGAGTGTGGTTATAATAGGTAAAAATATATAAAGATTGTCATCTTTATGCCCATGATTAATTGTCCCAAAAGTGGTGTTTGTTACAAGTCTCTGCTGTTGTTATTTTGTGGGTCAGAATCTGAAATGTTTGGGAATCAAGATGTCTCATTTACCGCTGAACAGATTTTCAAAAACGTAGTAACTGGACGTTTGTCTACAACTGATTTAGTTTTAGAGTCAGCCCAATTCAGCTAATCACCTTTAGCAAACAGAAATATGGCAATAAGTGAGTAGATTTTACAGGTGGTAGTAGCTGACAATCATAAACAACAAACTCTGAGAACAGATCCTGCAGGAGCTTCGTTTGTAAGAAATATATCCACGTTGGATGGCTCAAAGCCTAAACTCCCAATGCACTGCATGTTCTGTTCTATTATTCATTTCAGATTGGATGAGCTGGATGAATAATAAGTAAAATGTTGCTGAAGCTGAAATCTCACTGAGCTGTGAGAGTTGGTGACTGGTCAGCGAATGGCAGATGGAAGGAAGTCTCTGCTTCTTTGCACGAGTCGCAAAGGCTCAGAGTCTTTCCGAAAAAGAGAATTTTATGATAAATCTTCTTTTAAAAATCATTGCAGAGTCAATGCAGGAGTCTCAGATCTGTCTTGGACACTTCTCAAGTTAATTTCCATCAATTCTAGAGCCGTAGAGCTGTCGTTTAACACCTGGATGATCTCTCCTTTGACCGAAATCATTTGAGGCTACAGCTATTAATTTATCTATTTTCTTTATTTGTTTTTTTGTGCAGGGTTGCTGGAAGCTGGTGCCTCTTTGCAGCAATCATGGGCATAAAGTATTGTACTTCCTGGACAGGTCACCCGTCACAAGACTGTCCAGATCTATAAACCATGCATGTAAAATCTGGTTCAAATTTTTTTTTTTTCAGACGTGAACTCCAGTAGATTAAATCATAAACTATGGGACCAGCTCCAAGGTGGGTACAAATCTGGGTACAATGTGGGCAGCCTAGAATGAAGATTTGAAAGCCATGCATTAACGCTGATTTTCAAAAACTGGATGCTCAAAACGTGGCCGCACGGCTCACTGGTCATTCGGTCATAAACGATCAGAATTCAGTGATACTGCAACAGAAAACTTAACTGTTTTTGCTCAATTTTGAGTTGCCAGCTGGTCTCTATCAGCGAGGTACAACCATTTAAAATATTAATGTTGTGTGGCTGCATGGTGGACTCGTGTTTAGCACCGTCAGCTCACATCAAGAAGGTCTCCGGTTTAAATCTTGGTCTGCATGGACCATGGATGGCTGTTCTTCAGGTCCTCTTATTTCCCCCTCACTCTCCAAAATCATGCATGTTAGATTAGTTGGTGACTCTAAACCAGGGGTGTCCAATCCTGGTCCTGGAGAGCCACTATCCTGCATGTTTTCCTTGTTTCTCTGCTCCAACACACCTGATTCAGATGTTAAATCACCTCTTCATGTTCTGCAGAAGCCTGTTAATCACTCATTGATTCAGATCAGGTGTGTTGGAGCAGAGAAACAAGTAAAACATGCAGGATGGAGTCCCTGAGGACCAGGATTGGACACCCCTGCTCTAAACTGACCCTGCATGAGAGTACGTGTTGTCCTGTGATGGACGGGCAACCTGTCCAGGATGTAGCCCGCCCCCTGCCCATTGACCTCTGCAGGCACCAGCCCCCACATGACCCTGAAGCTTAGCAATGCCAACACGAGACACATCAAGCCCGTAGCAGTCACTTTCTGAATAACAACGAGCTGCACACACAGAGGCATGAGGTCTGAAATCACACTTGTCCATCCACTCATCAGTTCGCCGTCCCACTGAGCCAGCCATATTGGCATGGGCGACATGAGAAGAGAAGCTTATCAGAGAAGAAAACACCATATGGCCGTGTATCCCAATCAGCTGAAGCAGCATTTCAAACAGACGGAGAAGTGTTAACAGCGTCATCACAGTGTTTGTGTAATTCACCTTGAGTGGTCACAAATTCTCGCACGCTGACAGCGCCGGCGTGGTGGCATCCTAAACCTCCCCAAACAAGACGTTTGATTCAGATTTGACGACGGCGGGGTTTGATGGTTAGAAACTCCTTAATAATGGGATCGTTGAGTCATGAAAAGTGATTCTATGCGGAGGCCGAAAAATGCTGATTCTCATTATATACGGTTGTCTGATGGTGCACAACAGGATCCTACAATACAGCTGAAAAGAGAGAGAGAGATCACAGTCAAACAGATGAGATTTCCAGACTTTTGCTTCTTGTTCGAGGTAATGTAACTTTCTGGAGCGCGACGAGTCGGTGACAGCTGAGGATGATGCTGGTTTGGATTCTTCTGATGGAGATTAGAGGATTTGGACCAGCCAGAGGGAGCAGGGCTGCATAGAGTTGTGCTTTATAGCTAATTTACAGATGAAATAACCAGAAAGAACAACAACATTAAGGGTTTTTTTTAAGGGTAATTTGACAGCCGATGGGATGAAAACACTGGAGCGTGAGTTGTGAATGTCTCGTAGAGCCATTTTTCTGTTTTCTAAGGTGAATTGGCTGTGGTGGTCATTTTAAGTCAGATTGTTTCCTAAAGTTGTTTAGTTGTAGACCAGTTGTGTCCAATCCTGGTCCTGGAGGGCCACCATCCTGCTTGTTTTAGTTGTCTCTCTGCTTTACACGCCTGATTTGAATGAGTGACTGATTAACAGGCTTCTGCAGAACCTGAAGACCTGCTGAAGAGCAGAGAAACATCTAAAACCTGCAGGATGGTGGCCCTCCAGGACCAGACAGACAGACGAAGCCTTGAAACGCTTGGATCTATATCTGAATCCAAATCCATTGAACTGCAGTTGGATTTATTTGTTATTACTGGATAAAACAGGAATGCATGCAGCTGGGTTTGAATCGTGCAGTTTACTGAGATGACCTTTGTCGGTAAGTGGTGATTCACATATAAATTGATTAAGGCCAAACAGCACAAAGTCCTTTTTTTTGTTTTTGCAAATTTCAGTACATTTCTTCCTCCTTTTCCTTTCATTCACCTGTGCTTCCTCCAAGCTGTTCTTTGCATCTGAAGCTGGTCATTAACCAGCAGGAGTTTAGGCAGCCCTTTTTTTTTAATTCAGTGAAAACATTTGCTCCGCGGGGGGATCTTGTTATGATCAAAACAGTGACCATAGTAACCACCTGAGCTGCTAATGACCTTCGGTCTGGGGTTAAGTGGAAAAAGAGACTTCTAAGTGTGCAATATAACCCCTCTTCTGGCTGGGAAACTGCCAACATTTTCTGTAATTACACCTGCTCTTTGGGTCCTACCTTGGTTTCAGATTATGGCCCTCGATGGGTAAAATATCTGCTCCAGGCGCTGAGATAAAGTAACACACAAGAGGGCTGCAGCGCCGGTGGTGACATTAGGAGACAGCAGCAAGATAAGAGAAGAAAATGAAAAAGGGAGTTTGATTATTTTGGACTAAATCACGGTTCTGTACGTACCTCAGCTGTTGGGGTTCGGCATAGCAGGAAAAAGAAACTAATGTTTTGTGTCTTTTCATAAATTTCAATCAATACTCCCTCCAGAAGCAAAGAGGAAAACAAGCCACTCTTTTTAGCGAGGTAGGATTCGGCAACTCATAACTCACAAAAGAAGGAATTGTTTTGTCTAATTTCAGCTGAAAAGAGTTCTTAATTAACCCTTGTAGGGCGTTCGGGTCTGTAGGACTGAAAAATGACACCATTCCTTAGTTTTTCTAAGTCTGACTCATCGGCCTTGGCTCATTTTCTGTGGAGAACAGAAACCTGAACACGTGTTCAATGACCGCACTCTGGTTCCTCATCATGACCGATCAGGATGACCAAATGAATGTCTGCTCAGATAGCCTTGCAGATGAATTTGGAAAGGAGGAAATGATGCTGATGATGATGAAGAGGAGGGATTTTCAGAGTCTGACAGTGACTTTGAAGAGGAGGATGAGACGGAACCAAAACAAAGACGAGCCCATCAGCAGCCAGCAGGGAAAGAAATCTGGATGTCGAAAAATGGAGAAACTGAACGGTCTTCCTGTCCGAGATGTTTTAAAGATCCAACCAGGGTCGAGGCGTCAAGTCTTCTTTGGAGCTTTTCATCTTTGAAGCTTGGAGAAAAGTAGAAGGAGGTGGACCAAACCCATTCACGGGCCTACTTTGGGGTTTTTTTTTATCCTTCCTGGAGTTTTCAGATCCAAAGAGGAGTCCAAAGAATCCCTGTGGGATAAAAAAAAATGGCAGAGAACTTCCATATTATTTCCTGGATTATATGTGGGTCTGTGGCCTTCTTCTGTTTTCCAACCCTGAGGCAAATGTCCCCAATGATGAGCATCTGATGTCATTTAGGGGCCTCTTCCCCTTTTGACAAAACATACTTTAGGAACCATTTGGTGTTTGAGCATTGTCTGGGTTTGTTTTATTTGGCTTTTGATGGTTCAGTTTGGTTTGCATGTGGGTTTACACCAGGGGTCTCCATTCCTGGTCCTCAGGGCCACCATCCTGCAGGTTTTCCTTGTTTCTCTGCTCCAACACACCTGATTCAGAGGTTAAATCACCTCTTCATGATCTGCAGAAGCCTGTTAATCACCCATTGATTCAAACCAGGTGTGATGGAGCAGAGAAACAAGGAAAACCTGCAGGATAGGGAAGGTCATATGGTTTTTACCGCTCTCTTTGGTTTGCTGGTTAGTCTCTATCATGTCATCATAATTGACATCTATTTTTGCATGCAGCCATAGACTCCCACTCTGGATTTTGATCTCATTTAATATTCATAATAAATTGCATAATAAATGGTATTTTCCCCAAACTTATCTCCCAGTCTGGACATTTACTTTTTGGAGCGACCTGGATTCCCCGCACCCTGATGCTTGGTAGACGCTACACATACCATCAAAACCTGCAAAAGATGGAGTAAAGATCTGAGCAGCCTGAGACGCCACGCTTGAAACGTACAAGTTATAAAACCTGACATGGTTACTGTTCAGCTTGTGTTCAAGAAACCAAACTAAATGGGTTAATTTGATTGGTTTAAATGGGTTAAAGCACATTTTAATTGAGAAAAAATGTAATTTATCAAAGGTAAATGGCAATTATAAATCACATATGGTGTTTATATTGCTTGTAATTGGGGTGAAGTAGACGTCTATTAAGTGTTTTAACGTAAAACTGCTTGATTGTGTTGATTTTATAACCCAAAATGCCCCAAAATGTCCACCAGACCCACAAACACTGGCTGTGGAACAAAAACAAAAACACAAACACCGAACAATTTGTGTCAAACAGAAAGTCTCTATTTTGTTAAGAAAATAGAAGGAAAAAGAAGCGTTTATTTCTGTTAATTTGGCCTAATTTTGATGTAAAATTAATCATTAAATGAAAGGAATGCTTGTCACCCGCTGCCGTTCCAGCCTCTCTGCAGACCAGTAAAAACCAGCTGATTCTGCAGTATTTTGGGAAACTTTGACGTCATTTCTCGACCGTAGATGTTGTTGTCTCAGCGACGGACGTCTTCCACGCCTCTGCAGTCCGGTTTTTTGTCTATAGCCGAGAGCATCAGCAGAGAGGCCCGGCTCGTCGATTCTATCGAACCGAGTTGGCATGTCACGGGCAGTAAAGACCTCCTGATTGACTCCTGCTTGGATAGCATGTCCAACTGCATGCATTAGTAATGCTGAGAGTTCGATAGATGGATGGCTGGGACAGACTGATGCAGGTCCACATGAGGCACATCCACCACCTAAAGGAGGGAGGTGACGTCACGAACCAGACTTTTATTTGTCTCATATCAGCAGAGGAATGAACATTTTGCTTTAAAAAGTCACATTTTCAACATTTATTATGAATTATTTATGAGCGTATCAACAGAAAGTAAAAACCACTCACCATCAAAACAATAATTAAACATATGCAGGACTTTTTATTATTATTTTAAGCGTGCAGCGTTTTATGTTTCAGCTCCAAATCTTAATTGGGCAGCTTAGAGTCCTCCGGTGTCTCCTCCCGTAAACCGGAGTGCAGTCAGGCATCGCGGCGAAGCAGTTAAAGCTCTGCAGAAACCCCGCTGCACGGAGTCATTTTTTTTTACATGTTTGCAGTTTCACCAGGCTTAATAAAAGTTCCTGTTTGCCTCCCTTGTTAACCTCAAATCACTTCCTGCAACATCGTTTGTCTCCTGAGTGAAAATGGGCCCCGACCAGGAGGCGGTGCAGACCGTAAGGAATATATATTTCCAGTACAGAGTATGTCAATGGAACCAAAGCGAGGAGGTTGCAAACTTAGTCAATTGGTGAAACGCTAATGAGGCGTCAGCTGGTGGAAAATAATGGATACTCCTGAAGGACTCACATTGATCTCCTCTTAAATCTGGGGTCAAACTCAAATTTAAAAAAGAAAACAGACACTCTAAATATTCGTAGGTAACTGTTTGTTGTTGGAACAGATGGAGTTTACTGGTTAAACTTCGTCACGTCTTCTTCTCCAGCAGAAGTTTTATCTTTTATTTCTAAGGAAAACATTTTAACTCAAGCCATCAAAACACCTAAAAAGCCCCCGCCCCCCAAAAAAAATAAACATACGGCTATAAATATTCACCTTAAATTCAATCTGGAAAACAGAAAAATAAAGATGTTTAGAGACTAGCATTCCTTGGAGGAATGGATGTAAAAAGAGGCACTTTTATGCCAAACATCTTACGTTTTGGTGAAACGTGAAGCCTGTAGGTCTCCAGCTTGATTTGCTTGTCTTAAAAGGTCAAATTGTGATTTTTCGTTCCTGCACGAAGCAGCTGATGTTTGACGGAGGACTGATGGTGCGAACGGTCCACTACTTTCTCAAAGTGCCAACTTTCAAGTGAGACGAGAGATGAGGAGGACAGATTTAATTAGACGGAGGTCGGAGGATGAGGTCTCTCTCTCCGGAGAGCCGGCGTGGAGATCTTGCACCTCGCATTTCCCACAATGCACTGCAGGTCAGGTGGCAAGAAGCAGAGAGGGCAATTAACAGGTAACGTGTTGATTCGGATTCGTTTCGAGCCACGGCGGAGCTGCAAGGTCCATGTCAATGAGGGAGGAAGACGTGGCTCTAAAGCTGGGAGGGATTTTCTGGATTGGGATCAATGAATTTCCTCCGTGTGAGCAATTAGCCGTTACACTGAAAAATAAATCCCTTAAACACAAACCTCTGAACCTTTCCCCTGCCACTCCTGTCTCTGTTTTATTTCATCACACGTAATTAAGCCCCTCACTGCGTCCCCCCCACCTTTTCCAGATGCTGAACCATAACAGAAAACGGGCCTTACTGCCTCGGCGTCTGACCCAGTTGGCTTCTTGAATGAAAGCATCACTTAGTTACCGCATTTAAGGACCGTGTTGGGTTTCTGCTCAGTTTACTGGGATCAGCAGATCTGTGCGTCGGGGGTGTTGGAATCTGGGAACGAGGATAATTGCTGTTAATTAGCAGTTGATTCTTCGAGCTTTGATGTCGCGCTGAGCAAAAACAGAGTGATTTCCAGGAATTAATTAGGGAAAATAGAATCGTGTAAATCGGTTAAAGGTTCGTTTAAATTTCTCCACAATGTGTTTAAACTTCTTAAATAGCAAAGCAACAAATAGCGTGTAAGCTGTGTCGGAGGCAGTAATGCACCCCCATACCATCAGAGAGGCAGGCTGGATGGTTTGGACCCGTCCGACCTCAGAACGGTTCTTCTCTTTGGTCCGGAGGAGACACATCTGGCTTCTTCTTTGCCTGATAGAGCTTTAAGCAGCATCTGTGGACGGCACGGTGAACTGTGTTTACAGACAGTGTTCCTGAGCAGAACAGAACCAGAACCAGCCGTGACCTTTGACCCTTAGAGGTTTCTCCATTTTCTTCTGATCTGTTGATGATTTTATGAACTGAAGATGATGAAGATATTCAAAGTCTTCCCAATTTTGAGGCACGTTGTTCTAAAATTGTTCCACTTTTTTCTCCCCAGACTGGTGAACCTCTGCTCATCTTTACCTCTGAGACATTTAATCTCTCTAGAATGCTCTTTTAATACCCAGTCCTCCTACTGACCTGATCCCAGTTAACCTAACTAGTTGCAGGAAGCTCCTCCAGCTGGTTCCTATTTGCAACTTGGTACAATTTCTTAGTTTCAACATTTGATAAGTGCACTACGTTCCACTGTGAATAAAATATTCGTTTATATTCTGCTTTTATTTACGTTTTGCACGACGTCCCAGCTTCGTCAGAGTTGGAAAGTTTTCGTTTCCCACCAATGAGAAGTCAACACTGTCCTCGTCCCCCCGTCCCCCAGGTGTCAATCAGAATCCCATTACTGCAGAGGTCAGAGACAAACTGCCCCAGGTACAGGAAGCTCAAAGAGAAATAAAACACCTGCCCCCCCACTTTCCAAGGAGAGCTTTAAATTCCTGTCAGATATTAAACTACGGTTGTTGTTTCCTCGTAAAATCTACATTTCTGTTTATTTTAATCCTGATATTATTATTGTTATTCGTCTGGGCGAGCAGTTGGAGCTCTCAGCTTTGAGGATAAATTTATGAATACATATCAGGGTCTTTTTTTTTTCCCAGTGACGCCTTGAGCGATGTGATTTCGAGAGCGCCGTGTGAAAACACAAAAGACGCCTCGGCGACGTGAATATTCATCGGCGGTAAATGTCGGAGCAGAGTTTAAAAAGACAGACTAATGGGTGGACGGAGAGACGAGACGTGAGGAGGAAGAAACAAACACGGATGAGAGGTGAGGTCTTTAACAGAGGAGGAAAAGATGCTGTGGGGGAACCCCCAGGAGGAAATTTGCAGTTGAAGAGAAGATGTTGCGGGCGCAGCGGCGAGGAGGAGGCCCTCACCGGCGGTCTCCATCATTATGCCGGCGGCGTCGTCGTTTCTGGACGCTGATTAAAATGTTGCTGAAGGTTAAACCACAAAGGGTCCACATGAAGTCGTTTTCATATCTCACACACACACTTTAAATAAAAATCTGACTTTTGCTGCAGAGCGGGGAAGCGGCACGCCGATGGGACCACCTGGGACGGAGACTCTCATCTCCTGTTGACTTTATCTGCTCAGTCTGAGCAACTTTACCTCAATTAGTCCTTAATTACTGCTGCTGTCACAGCTGAGGAAGATTCCTTTAACTGTAAACTTGTTTGATCTGTTACATCTCTCGTGGAACTACTACCACACCAGATTTCAGTTCAGTGTCTGTAAAACTGAGTTAGAGACGTTCTTCTGCTTTAAGATAGTTGGATGTGGCAGCCATCTTGAATCAAGTTTGTCCTTGAAGCAGGACCGTAGCTCCCACTGAGGACCCCGGGGTCCGGACCTCAGTGTTTTATAAAAACATGAATCCAAACAAGGCTTCTGAACGGCGTGGTTCTCTGCGTAGCTCCACCAGTTTCCTGTAGGAGGCGCTGCAACTGTGTGCAGCTGCAGCCAAACTCAATGTCTACGAAGAAGAGC
>NC_051450.1:21620962-21624908 GCF_001649575.2 Kryptolebias marmoratus | reverse complement strand
GAAATCTCTGCTAAAATCTTGTGTTTTGAATCAACATTCATAGAAACTAATTCATGTCATTTCAGTGAGTCATCATGGTTGTGCCCTGAGTCCTCTGTTGCTTCAGATGAGGCTGATCCCCATGGATTTACACACACACACAGACACATGTCATATACACATTCAAGGCACTTGTTTTAAATAAATGCTTCTATTTTAATTCAGTTTTGGTCTTTATTGTAGCTGATGTGCAGGGGGAGAATGACTGGTTGACCTCAGGATTTTTTAAAGTCTGGCTCCCTGCGTAGAAGCCCATGTGTTGGTGACAAGTCAATTTTAGCTCAATTTGTGTAAAATTAACAGTGTGGGTTAATATTAGTTAGCTGTGGCAGCCATCTTGAATCAGATTGACTCCACTTTATCAGATGTAGCTGTACATCTAATGATTATGTTCTGGGTGTCTCATTAAAATCTGTTTTGTGGTTCATGAGGTATTTTAACATCCTGCAGACGTGTTTTTAAAAGTAAGTCATGTTTTATTTGTTTGTGTCGATCCAAGCAGGTAAATGTGAAAACTTTAAACATACGAGTCTTCATCCCAGCTGGTTTTATTTTGGTGTGGCTGTGATTCCTTATGACGGATTGGGGGAAGATCTCTGAGCTTTGCGGGAGGCGGCGGTAACGTTTCGAGTATTTCAGACCCAATCTGTTTGCATCGTCCTGCTGGTGTCGGTCAGCTTAAGGTTGGCTCGCTTTCTATCAAATCTGAATTCTCTCAGTTAACCCTTCAGGTCCCGTACGGGCGGGTTTCACTGAAAGCTTGAATAAAAAAAGCATTTAGATTCAAATTATTTGCAAAGTTGGTGCCTTGGAGAGCAGAACCGTTATTACCTGAATATGAGATGATTGGTGGAAAATACGGAGTTGCGTATCTAATACGATTGAGCTGCTTACTTTTAAGATATATCCGGGGTTTGCTGCTCGGTGGTCTGTGCTTTCGTCTCGTGGGTTCAAGCCCAGGTTGCAACAGTAAGGGCATCCAAATATCTCGTGGCGAATCCTGAAGATGGGAGCAGCTGAAAGAGCAAAAAATCTTCTCCACCGAGGAGGAGATGAAGTTTCAGCACCGGGTCTTTAGCCCTGAATATCTCCAGCTGTTCAGCCTTTTAATCTTTATTTATAAAACAAACAAACAACTGAAAATATGGAGCTCACTTAATCCAAGTCTGTCAATTAAGCAGAGTGGACAAAAATCATGATTTTAGAAGTTTAACTGAACATCGACGAACATCAGTGTCAAAAAACACTCAGTCCTGAGTTCAGTTAAAGGTTAAAAAAGCAAACAATACTGGCAAATATTTTTTATATTACTGTTCTATAAATAAATATTACTAGATTACTGATTAGTAGTACTGTAATAGTACGTGTTGGGAATGACTTTCAGCTCTCACACCAGAATTTCAATCAATATCTGTAAAAATGAGGGACGTTTTTAATATAACCCATTACCAAAAGCAAAAGGGCAATTATGTGTTGGAGCAAGTTAAAGATGGCCGCCACAGTTAAGTGGTCTTAGCAACAGAAAAATGACTCTAACTCGGCCAGTTTTACAGATAATTAGCTAATTAGGTGTTTTAGTTGCAGAGAGTCATCGTAAAACAGGTTAAAACTTTGGTTTCTGATTTTGGACTCGACCCTGATTGTCTGTCAGCAAAATATCTCATTAATCAGAGGATGGATTTTAATGAAACGTTCAGAAATAAATCTATCCATGTTAAGATGGTCACCACAGCTAAGTCTGTTGATTTTACAGCTGTTAAGCTAAAGTTTAGTTTGGTAGTAGCTGACAGTCGTTTAGAAACACGAACACCAAATGCTAACAGATCATGCAAAAGATTTCAATATTGTATGATAATCAAAATGTCTACATTCCTTCAATGACTGGTAGATATTTATTAAAGCTTTTGTTTTAGAGTTTGAGTTGTTTAAAATATCAGAAATGGTCCTACGTCTCTAAATGGGCTCTGAGTAGCTGCTAGCTTGACTCTCCAGTGATAATTTCTGCCTGATTCTCCAAATTGGGATTGCTCTAATGCAGATAAGATGCTGACTGCTCACAGGTGCTCCACACAAACCTGTTTGCAAAAATAAATTTATTGCATGTAATGAAAACCTCCTACTTCTAATGTCATATAAACAACAGTTGCAACTTTTGCAGAAATAGTTTTCCAACACTCGGTAACGTCGTCGTCTTCCACAGCCCAGACATTTTCCTTTTTTTCCTCATGAAGCACGAGGCTCATACATTAATTTAACAGACAGATACCCCCTCCAACTCATCTAGCCACGACAGAAAACGAATTTGCTGAGTTTATTGTTAAACGGAGGCTCTGGTGAGCAGGATGTGAGGGAGGATTTAGTGCACCTTAAGGGAGTCCCTGTTTCCCAGCTGAAAATGTGCCTCTGAGATCCCATCTCATATTAATTTGTCACGGAGAAGGTGGTGGTGCTGTTGCTCCGTGCCGCCCTCTGGCTAACTCCGAGCTATTCCTCGTCTCGCTGAGCTACAAGCCTTTCGACGCCTTCATTCTCCAAATATTTCGTAATATACCTCGCCCTGTTTCCCTCAGCCTGCACCTCTCACGTCTCCCTCGTCTGTTGACTGTGACAACTACGCGTCCTCCGGTGGGACAATTAAAACCGAGCTTCCTTCCCAAGTGGATGGAAAGAAAGGGAAGGAGGAAATAATAACCATGTTAGATGTCTCCTTTGAACTGACGGCTCTTGAAGTAGCTGCTGTGTGTTCCAGTGCCACTTCTTCTCAAGGACGGTCTGCCTTTCAGCCGCAGTGTCCAACAAATATAAATAAGCCTGTCTGCTTTTTTGTTGTTGTTGCTCGGCAGCGGGAATCTTCTTGTCCTCTTTCATCCCTCATCCTTTTCTTTGACAGGTGCAAGTGCAATCTTCACGCCAACATCTGCGTGTTCGACAAGGAGAAGCTGAGCTGTGAGTGCGAACACAACACCACCGGGCCCGACTGCGGTCGCTGTAAGAGGAACTACCAAGGGCGAGCGTGGAGTGCCGGCTCCTACCTGCCTATCCCCAAAGGCACCGCTAATATCTGTGAGTACCGACGCACTCATCCTTGCACCGGCTCACATCGGTGCGCTGCAGGAACGAGAATCTTATCTGAGGAAGCGTTGAAGGGTGTTCAAGACTCCGACATCCATCAGCTTTCTTCGCCAAATCCTAACAGTAATTTGAGGCTTTTATTTTGTAAAAATCTGAGCAGATAGAATGCAGACGCTTTGATTTATGAGCTGTAGAAAAGGTTGTGAAATGGCTTATTGGAGTCACCGTGGACAGCACTGAGAATAACCAGGCAGGCTGAAAGGAGAACTAGAAAGTAACCCTCAAACCAAAACCGTAACATGTACTGAAAAAACTTCCTGAACTGTAAGAGACAAAAGCGTCAGGTCAACACACGTGAATTTTCATGTTTCTACAAGGTTTTATGTAGGAGATATGGCATCCAGCTATGAAGAGAAATATCTGAGAAACAGTGGAAGTCTATGAGAGTTTGGGAGTGCAAATCCTACAGTGGTGACAGAGACTCTGGGTGAAAGAAGACAAAAACGCCAACGTTCTGATGCATAAACTATACAGGAAGTGGAAGATTTGTGAAAGTAAAGAGTTAATTTACAAAAATATATATATTTGAGTTTAGATAGATGAACAGTTTAGGTGTGACATCATCATTAAAGTCAAACAATTGGTGTTAAAATCTCCAAAATTCACAAAACTTTAAAACCTTTAAAGAAATCAAACTGTCCGTTCAGTCATCCATCCATCCATCCATCCATCCATCCATCCATCCATCCATCCATCCATCCATCCATCCACCCATTCATCCATCCATCCATCCATCCGTTATCCATCCATCCATCCATCCATCCGTCCATCCATC
>NC_051450.1:21618064-21619518 GCF_001649575.2 Kryptolebias marmoratus | reverse complement strand
ATCCATCCATCCATCCATCCATCCATCCATCCATCCATCCATCCATCCATCCATCCATCCATCCATCCATCCATCCGATCCCCCTCTCCCAGCAGAAGCTCCTTGTTCTCCCTCGGTCAGGTCCTGTCAGTCCTTGAATTCTGTTTCTTGCGTATGAATTTTCTTATTAAAAACATTGGCTTTCACCTGCTGTCTTGCACCTCTGGGTCCTCATCCACCAATGACCACAATTATCTCATCCATCTTCTTCTCCCGCCGCAGAGTCGCTGGCGCTTCTCTCCAGTTGTAACTCGGCGAGGGGTGAGGGACAACATGAACGAGTTTTTGGTCCAACTTTCTACGACCTGTTTGTTTTTTACTGTGAAGTCTGTCTGAGCTGTAGAGCTCCAAACAGAGCTGGGTTTTAACACTCATTTAGCCAAATTCCCATTGATTTTTGTGAATGTTGTACTTTTGTTTCCAACAATAATAATGCACTGGCTTCCTTAAATATCCAAATCCTGCAGAAATAGATTTTTTTTCCCGACTGGTGAAAGATTTAATCGTCTCTTTAGAGCATTGTAAGATTAAGGTTAAAACAAGTTTTGATTAGGAATATTGTGATGGAAAAATTACAACTCCAGTTAATTGTCGTGAGAGAATCACAACTTTGAACTTGTAATACACATTTGGCAAATTAAACGTGATCCTGCTTCCTTGATAATTTCTGACTTCTGGCTGGAAAATTAGCAAAGTGCTGATTTACAGATTATTATAATTTCAGCCATCAGGCAGCTCTGTGAAAACGAAGCAGCAACATTATGAGGTTCTTTCACGCCTAATTGGAAAACACATATTAGCAGCTCCTTCTTGTCGCCATGATGCTTGCACCTGCAGAGTCTTTTCAGGAAAGGGAAAAAAAACAGACGACATGTTAAAAATTGTCATAAATTAACCAGTTTCACGTCTGTAGCTGCAGTGATTTTCATTCAGACTGCTCGGTGTGGCATCATTTTCCTCTGAAGTGTCTTTACTCGGAGTGAGTCAGAACTATTAAATCATGGTTTTCAGCTACAGCAACAGGAAAATGAAATGGAGGAAAGCGTTTTAAATCCACTCGAGTTCAAGTAAGTCTGCCCCTTTTTATTTATTTATTTTGCCTCTGAAGTGTCGTTGAGACGTCACGTAGTTTGAAGAATTTGCATTTTCATCATTCGGAGGAAATGTTTGGCCTTGTCCAAGAATCATTTATGTAAACAGATTTTTGAGACCCTCCAGGATTTTGCGATGTCGCGATTGCAACTATTAACGCAAAATCAAGCAAACCCCGCAAAATCGCAACTTTTTGCAACTTTGCCCAAAACGCTGCAACTTTCCCGCAACTTTAACCCAATATTTATTGTTTCTAAAGTGATTCTCCACCGTTTCTGCGGTCTAGTCTCTTCTTTGTGGGTTTGTGTAGCGTGGAATACAAA
>NC_051450.1:21613358-21617813 GCF_001649575.2 Kryptolebias marmoratus | reverse complement strand
AAAACATGTGAGGAGAGCTGCAGACCAGGGACAATCCAGAAATGCTCATGAATGTCAGTTTAGAAGCTATCAAAGTTCTCAAATAAAGCACCTTTTGAGAATGTCAATGTTTGTTGGGAATTATCTTACAAAACTAGGAAGTAGTTTTGGTTTAGATATTAAAAGTTACGGTTTTTTATTGATTTTAGTAAAAAAAAATCGCAGCTTTTAAGAAAATGCCCCGTGAAATCAGGCATTTTAGCCGCAACAATCACAAAAAATGCGAAATCCTGGAGGGACTGGATATTTCAGTTTATTAATAAGGTATATCTTCAATAAATAAACTGATCACAACAAACTATAAGTACAGGACTCCAACTGGTTCCAGCTTCATGGTTTACGAAAAGTTAGGCGTATATGAAAATAATTTAAACTTTTGATTAAACTATGATTTTATTTATTTTACCTTAAAGTTTAAGTTATGCTTACTTCAGCTTGCAGCTATGGTTTTGCTCATATAAGTTTTAGCTGTTTTGTCAATTTTAGATATTTTTGTTACGGTTTTGTGAACACTTTGAGACATTTTGGAGACTCGGTGTCCAACAGTCGCGGTGAGACGCCGTCCTAAAGATGCAGCTTGTGTGCTCACGGTGTCGGTCCCACCCCGTCTCTTTATTACTGTGATTTCTGTCCTCCTTGGCGCTGCGAGGTGGGCGAGCGGGCGGGGGGGAGGTTGGACTCGCGGCCGCCGGCCACTGATGACTTCTTCCCCCTCCCCAAGGATCCACGTTATGAGACTTAGAGAGGGTTAGTGAAATAGCCATTCCCAGAGCTCAGATTGACAGGACATTATTAAAAAAAAAAGAAAAAAGGGGACACACAAGGGCTCACACAGCCCTGCGTGCACACTTTCATAACTACACAGGGACACACACAAACTCCTTTAGCCCTCCGAGTGATGAAAAAACAGTCCCGGCATAAAGTGCATTATTAAACTTTGTCTTGAAGGAGGAAAAATCCATAATGTAATAATGCTGCAAAAATCTATAGGAATGCAAGGTTATCCCTGCTGAACGAAAAAGAAAACACGAAGCTTTGCTGCTGTGCTGCAATTTCCAAACTCTTTTTTTTTTTTGTCTTTCAATGTTTTCTCCTCAAACCAAGTAAGCATATGGCACCTCCACTGAGACGAATTTGTCAAAGATGAAAACGTAATTAAGATTTAATTTCTTTTTACTATGCCCATCATGTCGTCTAACACGATAAGGGGGGGGTCAATGAATCATCATCTGGAAGGGGGTGTGGCGTCGGGGGTGTTAATGTGTCATCTCATAATGGCCACTGTGTTTGAAGTGCAGAGGAAGAAGGGGGTTTAAAGAGCGACGGGGAATACAAATGGATGGAGAAAAGCGAAGGAGGGGAGGCGGGCATCGCTCTTTGTCACAGCTAACTCGGCCTTCTGGGGTGGCTCTTCCTTTCTCCATCTATATCACACACACCTCCCACCCTCCTCTCATCCTCGCTCATCCTCGTCTCCTTCCTCTGCGGAGACAGAAGGAGAGGGATCAGTTGGAGAATTAACCATGGCAGTTCATTTCACAGAAGGACTGAAGGATACGGAGGTAAACAGAAGCTGGCAGAGGAGGGGGCAGCAACTAAACTGTCCTCTCAAAACTTTATTTTAGATCGTAAACAGTACACTCAGAGTGTTACTTTACTCAACTCCGTGCCATGTTTAGAAATAAAAGTCTTTACTGTCAGCGTGCTTCACACAGATGCACAACTTCAACAAAGTTAGGTTTGCAGCTCTGTTGACACCGAAGTAAGAACCAATAACTTGAGAGGAATAACGAGAGAAATTACATTTTCTGCAAAAATGCAGCGAGGATGCTGACTGCTGGGGTTCGGTAAATAAGCTGAAACGGATTTGTTGAAGTTAAAACGAGCAGAACAGAGACTAAGAGCTAAGAATAGTAGCTAAAATGATCTAATCAGATGCTGAAAGTATCAGTAACTAACTGTAACTAAAATGAACAAAACAGATGCTGCAGCTAAAGTTAGTAAAACTGCAGGCCTAGCTAAAAGTAGCAAATCAGAAGATAAATTTGGCGAAACTAAAACAATAGGCATGACTAAAAACAGCAGAACAGATGCTAAAGTTATGTATCTTGGGTCCAGAATGATTTCAGGCACCAAACGTCTACAGAACCAGCGTGGGTTTGGTTGTCGAGAATCTGAAGCATGACTCGGTGATGACCACGATTATGAAAAGCTCCTGGTTTGCAACCAGTTGGTGAGCAAAATCTCCTGAATGCTTCTTAACTTCCTTCAGCGAGCTGCAGACGTTTGCAGGCTTGTTGCTTTAATTTAGAACTCGTTCAGAAAAGAGTCGTCATGGGCATCTGGATGTCATGAATGTCTGTGTTTTTGAGTTTTGGTTCTTTGTTTGGGGGTTTTTCTGTCGGTTTAGTCTATTGGCTTTCTGTTTCCTTTGTCACCCCTCCAGTAATTTTCCGGTCACGCCTGCCACGCCCACCTCACCTGTCTCTCGTCATGTCCCCAGCTGCACCCCATTATAATCTCACCCTCTGTCCTTTAAAGCTTGTCTATGTTCATGCACTCCTCACTGTTCACGCTCGTTGTCTTCCTGTAGGGATTTGGGGTTTTTGGTTGTTTTTGTTTTGTATTTTTTGTTTTTTTGTTCATGTTTTGTTGTCTTTCTGTAATTTTCCACTTCTCCTCAGACAGCCTCTGGTTTATTTACTCACCTGTTCCCATTTACCTCCATTATTCTCTGTTTTAAAACCTGGTCTCTTGCTTCACTTCCCTGCCGGTTCATTGCTCAATGCTTGCTGTTTCAGTTCTGTCTGTTCCTGTCCTGGTTGTTTTTGTCTTATGTTGCTGCCTCGTCAGCCTTTTGTTTTTGTTTATCTTTAGTTTAATAAATTAGTTTCTTTTAAAGGATGACTCTGGGTCTCCCCCCCCCCCTACTGACACTGGAACCCTTAAGATTTTGTCTCAAGAGGGAAAGAGCTAGATTTTGACAAAAAAAACATGTCCAGGTTTAATAAAAGCACATTGATGATAAATAATATTTATTTTAGAACAGGCTCAAATCTGCTTGGCTTTATTTCCAAATTGTAACAGTAGATTAAATCATAAATGTGGAGGTGGATGCAGAGGTACAATGTAATAATGTGCACGTCCTACAATACAGTTTTGCAAGCCGTGCACAGAAGAATAAGCTGCGCACGTGGCCCCGCGGCTCGCTGGTTGAGACTGCAGCTGAAAAGTCGGCAACTAGTCTCCAACAGTGAGATACTTCAGCACCAAGCTGCTCCTGACGTGGTCTAAAAGTCGTATCAGGGTGGGCATAACGAGCGTGGTGAAAGGTATAGAGGAGCATCTAAACATCCACCGCACATAAAAAAGACAAACTCGTTGCAGAGAAACGACTGAAGCTATTAAAGTTTGTGACCCGTCTTCACATTTGGACATAATCAACAGTCACATGACCTTGCTGCTTTTTATATAACAGCTCTGTAAGCATTCAGTTGTTGAGCTGGATGAATTTATTCATGAAAGCCTTAAGGAGATAAATCTCCGGTCACCTGCACTCATTGGCCTTACATCTTCAAGTGTTTGTTCATAATTCATATCCCAGCCTGACGAGGCACTTCAATGCCTCCGTCCAGATTGTTTCTTGCTCATAATAAGGAAGTAGTAAAACAGAGTAGAGATAAAATGCCCTTTTATATGTAACATTTCTGAAAATGAAGTGTTTGTGTGTCTGTTTCGTGACAACATGAAAAGATTACCTTGTCAGCTCGGGATTATCAGACACTTGTTCTGCTTTAGCTGAAACCAGCCTCCGAGTTCATGGAGCTCTTTTGATCAAAGCGGTAAAGGGCAGGAACACGAGGCGGATTTATCTGACATGATTGATCCCCTGCGAACGAAGAGTTACCACATCATCATCATCATCAGCAGCACGCACTTCCGCTGCACTCCAGATGAGTTTAACTCCTAACGCTCAGGAAACATCGTTATGTTCTGCTGCTCTTCTGTGAAAAGGCACGTTCGTTTTAAAAAGCAGCTTTTATTCTTTGTTCTTGTTGTTTGTAGACATCGGTTTGTTTCAACCCAATAAGTCCACTGTGGGGCACATCTTCTTCCCTCATCGGTCATGAAATAAGCTGCTTTTAATGTTCAGTTACAGTTTGACTCACAGGTGATTATTTACTGTAGGCAGCAACCAGGACTGAGGTCAACCAGTCATTCTCCCCCTGCACATCAGCTACAATAAAGACCAAAACTGAATTAAAATAGAAGCATTTATTTAAAACAAGTGACTTGAATGTGTATATGACATGTATTTGTGTGTGCATGTAAATCCATGGGGATCAGCCTCATCTGAAGCAACAGAGGACTCAGGGCACAACCATGATGACTCACTGAAATGACATGAATTAGTTT
>NC_051450.1:21611472-21612842 GCF_001649575.2 Kryptolebias marmoratus | reverse complement strand
CGCCGTTCAGAAGCCTTGTTTGGATTCATGTTTTTATAAAACACTGAGGTCCGGACCTCGGGGTCCTCAGTGGGAGCCACGGCCCTGATCACTCGGTCGCAAACTTTGAGTTCAGTGAGACTGAAAGAGAAAATTTACCTTTTTTTGTTGCAATTCAGCAGCGGGAGCTCAGTGAGATGTTGGGTTAAATTGAACTTTCAGAGGCTGAATGTTGTGAAGTTTGACTCCTCGGATTTACAGCATCCTCCCCTGTCTGTCTCACACACAACACCCACTCACTTTATGCTTTTATTTATTTTTTCCATCATTTTTTTTGATTTTCATTCAGTCCCTGTCAGTTGTTTCTGCATGTTGTCATCCTGCTTCTGCCTCCGCCCATCCTTGCACCTCTTCTTGTTTTTCTGTTCTTTTCCTCAAGCTAACATATTCTTTTTCTCCCCCACAACACCCCTAACCACCCCTAGAGAACAAGCTTGTTTACACTTTCTTCTCCACGTCTCAGCTGTGTGCAGCTGTGACGATAATCTTTCTTTCAAATATTTGTTTCCTCCATCTTAAAGATATTTCTTTCTCTCCCCGTCTCCTGCCGTACGCCTCATTCTCCCCCCTGAAATCTTTAACCATCTCTCTTCCCACCTAGCTTCTGGGCACTTTAAGTCTTGCCACCTTCAATTCAGATCTACACGTAGAGATGGAGCTGGAGAGCCAGGCACTCCAGCGAGGCAAACCGTAATTTTGCTCCTGAGGAATTCAATCAGCTGGCGCGCAGTGCGGTTGTGTTTTTGGCAGCCCCTGCCGCTGCTAACCAGTTAGCAATGCCTGTCACCATCACGGAGCTCCGTGCAGCCAAAGAGCTCCAGATGATGATGATGGATTGCTCTGAAATGATGCCGGCCAGGGAAAGTAATTACCAACTTTGCCTGGGGTGGAAATTCAGCAGATAAGCCCCCTTTTTTTCCCGAGCCGCCCAGCTGGAGCTAAAGCAAACAGGTGAGACGCGCTGAAGGTCAGAGCCGAATGAGGACTGACAGAAACAATGTAATGACACCTGCAGTCATACAGCCGCAGTCCAAGTCCTGCGTCAGCCGCTGAACGTTCCTGACAGGAGGAGCTCGGACCGAGCGGGGAGTCTGCTCGTTCTGCGCAGGAGCAATCAGGGAGTGAAAGACAGCCCTCAGAGGAAGAAGCAGTGAAACATTTCTGATGATCTGTTAGGAGGGTTTAACTCAGGGGTGTCCAATCCTGGTCCTCAGGGCCACCATCCTGCATGTTTTACTTGTTTCTCTGCTCCAACACACCTGATTCAGAGGTTAAATCACCTCTTCATGTTCTGCAGAAGCCTGTTAATCACCCATTGATTCAGATCAGGT
>NC_051450.1:21605716-21611207 GCF_001649575.2 Kryptolebias marmoratus | reverse complement strand
CTGCTCCAACACACCTGATCTGAATCAATGGGTGATTAACAGGCTTCTGCAGAACATGAAGAGGTGATTTAACCTCTGAATCAGGTGTGTTGGAGCAGAGGAACAAGGAAAACATGCAGGATGGTGACCCTGAGGACCAGTCATTCTCAGCTACTACCACATGCAGAATTTGTCCAGAGGTTCATGAGATATTTTGCCAACAAGACACACACGAAAACATTACTATCTGCCTCTAAAGCTCTAGAGCCACACTGATTTATTAAAAACCAGTTGCTGCTCCACGTGACTTAAGCTGTATTTTAATGTGTGTGTGTGACCCTGCACACTCTCATATAAAATGCAGTGAATCACACACACACACACACACCCCAGAGATCATGTTTGCTTCCCCAGCAGCTCGCAGCCCTGATCCCTGATCGCGGCACATAAAAATCAATGGAGCGCTCCGTCAACATAAGCAGCTCCTGATGCTCTTCCTGTGCGATAGGACGGAATTAGATTGCAGCCGCGGCCTCTAATGGCTCGGCCGGGCAGGTGGAGGGGATTGAAACGGACGCTGATTGAAAATTAATCGAATGACCCCGACATGGGATCCGTGGATCTGCTGGAGCCCCACAGGTTGTTCATATAGAGCTGAATAATTGTGCTGACAGGCCACCGGTGCTCCGGAGCCTGACCTGGAAGGAGAGGTTAAATAACAAAGACTCACCTGACAACAGGGGCGAATACTTGTTTGTAAAACACCTGATTCATATTTTAGGTACTTTATGACTGAAGCGACTTCCCTTCCTGATGGGAAACCAGTTAAATCCTGGCTTACATGTTTTTTCCATGAAATTCATACTTGTCCAAAGACAAACGTTGCTGACAGCAGAATAAAAAATGCCGTCATGAAGCTGTTGGGCCTGGGTGACCTCAGACCTTCTGGCAACTCTACTTTACGTGACTGAACGGGTATTTTGATGCCTTCAGATGATTTTTAACACAGAATGATTAACTTAAAGCAGGGGAAGGCAATCCTGGTCCTCCAGGGTCTCCATCCTGCATGTTTTCCTTGTTTCTCTGCTCCAACACACCTGATTCAGAGGTTAAATCACCTCTTCATGTTCTGCAGAAGCCTGTTAATCACCCATTGATTCAGATCAGGTGTGTTGGAGCAGAGAAACAAGTAAAACCTGCAAGATGGAGGCCCTGAGGACCAGGATTGGAGACCACTGGGCTAAAGAGTCACTATGGAGCGAAATACGTTTACCTCCTGAACCTGCAGACCCCTTGACCTGACATCGGGTCAGGCGAACAAATATAGCAGAATGGATTTAGTTTTAATCTCCTTAAGACAGGAGTGTCCAATCCAGGTCCTGGAGGGCCACCATCCTGCAGGTTTGAGGTGTTTCTCTAATTTGACACACCTGATTTGAGTGACTGAATGATTAACAGGCTTCTGCAGAGCTTAAAGACCTGCTGGAGAGCAGGGAAACATCTAAAACCTGCAGGATGGTGGCTCTCTAGGATCAGGGTTGGTCGACCTTTTGAGCTGTCTAAACTTTTCAGAATCTTGCAAACCTTCCTCATTTCCACAGACGTTACATTTGTTATAGCAATCATGCATCAAAATATAAGTATTTTTGTCTTCTTTCAGCTGTTTTTTTGCACTTTAGAGGAACAAAAAGTTGATGGATGTTGGATTTCAGGCAGTACCTTTCAAATTCTTTCAGAAATTTTCTAGTTTTTGTATTAATATCATGTCTTAATCCTCACTGACACTGGGTTTATGCACATGGATTAAGGAATAATACTCTTCTGTCATTTTAAACTTTATCATACTTCATATTGGCCCCTGGACGTCCTGTTGTACCAGCGAGTAACAATGTATGACTGCCATTATCCTTGTCCCGTCCTTCCTGTCCCCGGCTGAGCATCTGCCCACCCCCCCCCTGAGGTCTGAGATCCATGTGTCAGCACCGCCACCTGCACTTCACAGCTCTCAGGCGGTTCACATATTCGCCTCCTAAACACAAGTGGCAGGCAGAGATCAAAGCCGGCACGGCTGAATGACAGCAGTTTGATCAAAGTCCGCGTAGACACGCTCAAGAACCCCTCCCTCGCCCCCCCAGGAGAACTTGGAGATATTTCGCTCACCACCGTGAAAAAACGGTGGTGAGCGGAAGGGAGCTACAAAGGAGAACGATCTCTTTATTTCATCTCCAGTTTAACTTTCATGTTGCGTTCAATGACCTCTTTTATAAACCCAGAATAAAACATATATTATCACATAATATAAGGCATCATTACTTAGGTCTGTTTGGCTTTTACAGCTTCGTACGGCTCATTTTTGAGTTTAAAAAGTCATAATGAAACATGTTTTGCTGTTTATTACAGATGGGTCATTTTAAGGTCACAAAATGTAAAATTATTTTTAAAAGACATTTGTTTTTAAGTCATTTCAAATATTTAATTAATGTTTTTTGTGTTTTTGGTTAAAAAAGACAATATATTAAAAAAGCTGTAGATGTTTGAAGAAACGTTGTGATTGTTGTGGTTTACATGAGGTAAAGATTCTGTTAGGGAAAAATTCCCGTCGGAGGATGATTCTGTTGGGGCAGGGGAAGATTTCCGAGGGGCAAAGGTTTACTGGGAGAAGATTCTGTTCCCGAAGAGGAATGATTTAGTTTGGTGGAAAATGTTACGTTTTGGAAAGATTCCTGGGGAGGAGGATTCTGTTCAAGAAAGATTTCAATGTTTGTTATGAAAGAATTTCTGCAGGGATAAGATTTTGTGAATGAAAGATTCAATCAAGGAAAGATTCTGGTTGGAAAAGATTCCTGGTGGGGGAAGATTCTGTCAAAGAAAGATTTCCTTTTGGGGTTAAACATTCTGTTACGGAATAATTTCTGCGAGGGGAAGATTCTGTTCCCAAAGAGGAATGATTTTGTTTGGGGAAAAATTCTAGTGTTGGAAATATTATGTTTTGGAAAGATTCCTGGGGAGGACAATTCTGTTCAAGAAAGATTAAAAAAAATCAACAAACCCGCATCAGCAATTAAAACATATCTGGTATGCTACTGTTAAAACTAAATAAAATGTTTGCACTCACCAAAACGGCTGTGTCTCCCGAAACACTTATTTCAACACAAAATCCATTCTGGGACAGGTTAGCTAGCTCGGGACAGGTTAGCTAGCTAGCTCGGAGGTCTGCCGTCCTCCTCTAATGAGACCTAGCTTCTCTTTGTCTTGAAAACAGCCTTGCCAGTAAATCAGCAACCAAATCAACGTGTTGCTCTCCTTCGGCCATTGTGGGTTAAAAACGTTTTTAACCGTTAACAGTCCCGGGTGTGACTCTGTTGATCTGCATAGTACTGCCGTGGCTCAAACTCGTAAGTATTCATCCAATCACAGGACGCGTAAATGTCACGTGTAACGTGAGGCCAGCTAGAGGGCCTTGCTGACACAACTCGTGATCTGATTGGCTATCGCAGCTGTCTATCAACTGTATTTGCCCGTTCACTGCCAGGCCCGGGCAGATTTCATCCTGCCTGGCAACATAAGAGCTGAATTCTGATTGGATAAAAACTCATAATATGAGTTTTATGACATGAAGAGAATATGAATACTTTTAGATATCTAGGGAAAGTAAATTAAAAATTAAATTAACCTTTATCATAATTATGATGATTCTTGGTTATGTTAGGCCACTACTGGTCAAATCTGCTCGCTTTCCTTCCCATTGAGAAAAGGTTGTTTGTTTTCATGAATGTGAGGCGGGGCTTCCATCCCAAGGAAATGATCAGAAAAAAAATCCCAAAAAAATGCACAGCCAGTTTGTTCACACGCCTCTGAGGAAGTCAGACGGAGACGAGAAAGGGACTGTGAGCGTTTACAGTCCTAATTTAAAACCAAGATGTCAGCGGTTGGTTCGGATCGAGGAAGAAACGTGTGAATGCCTCAGCTTCCTCAGATCCACAGACAGACAAACGACCCGGTGTGGGAGAGATCTGGTCACCATGGGGATGAGACAGACTGTGTTATCCGCTCAGCGGCTGCCTGGCTCGAGATTGCTCAACGGCGGGCGTGCGGCAGGATTAGACACGTCCCGGTTTGGTGTCAAAAAGGCACGAGTTTGGCAAATATGATGCGGGGTTTCTGAGGGGCGTGTCTCAACAACGGGGTGTTTTATTTGTATTTTCATGTTAAAAGAAGTAAAAAGGAGCTGATGTGAAATCTCAATGAAATATGTTGCCATTACTGCCTTAAAGTCAGTGTTATAATTTCATTACAGCTGTCTTTTCTCTTCTTCTGTTGCAGGTATTCCTAATAACATTGGTCCAGTTAGTAAGTAAACAGTATCAAAGAAACCACACTTTATGAATGCTTGATGCTTTGCTTTGCTTATTGTTCCACCCTTCATCGTCCATCCCTGACTGCGGCGCCAAGTGTTCATTTCTGATTCAGATCTTCCTGCACGGAGTCGCTCTCCCGACTGTTGACTAACATTGTTCTTGGCGGGGGTTGGCGCGAGGTGATAAGCAATAGCTCGAGGCTATATTGTCATGATGCAGGCATATTAATTTACTTTATTCAGACTCAACCAGATAGCACTTGCCTGGCTCTGCATGCTGAATGTCATTTGGATTTTTTTCTCCCCCCTCTCCTCACATGCATTATAAATAAATGGCATCTAGACTTTATTAAAGTGCCAAGACCTCTCTGGCAGTATAATGTCACAGGGGGTCATTTTAATATAAGTCTCAAACGCCTCGGCTGGTATTATCTTCGTCAACCAGTAGCCCCTGAGGAGGAGGAGAAAGAATAGAGGTGCCATGTCTCAAGTTACCGCTGCCTGGAAAGGCTGTGTGATGCAGGAACCGTACGACTGTATTGAACAAGTCAAAGTGCATTCACAGCTGGGCTCAAGTCTCCTTAATCCTTTTCATTCCCTGCTTCTTATAGTATCCTCTGTTCCCAGGGCAGCAGATTGATTCGTAAATTGCTGCTTCCCAGCCTGATCCTGGGCCTGTTTTGGCTGGCCGATTAAAGGGGCCTGCAAGTTCTTTACAAACCAGCAAAAATGGGGCAAACGGCCTTTAAGGAAATATCAAACTTATAGCTGTGAGCAACATGAGCCAAACAAACATTTGAAGCAAACTATATGTAGTAAAATGCATATTTATTTATGTTTTATAGCTATAAAACTGTTATCATGACTTGATGCTAATCAGCCCGTTTTTTGTGGGTTTTAAAGGTACTCGTTGCAAAACATGAAATGAGAGATTATCCAAAATCAAGCAAACCCCGCAAAATCGCAACTTTCCTGCAAATTTAACCCAATATTTATTGTTTCTAAAGTGATTCTCCACCGTTTCTGCGGTCTAGTCTCTTCTTTGTGGGTTTGTGTAGCGAGGAATACAAAATAAGCCCAAATAACTCAGGAAGAAGACACGTGACGTCACTTCCTGTTAACATCAGAATGCCGGGAGCGTGCAGGAGCAGCGAC
>NC_051450.1:21585186-21605567 GCF_001649575.2 Kryptolebias marmoratus | reverse complement strand
GCAGACCAGGGACAATCCAGAAATGCTCATGAATGTCAGTTTAGAAGCTATCAAAGTTCTCAAATAAAGCACCTTTTGAGAATGTCAATGTTTGTTGGTGATTATCTTACAAAACTAGGAAGTATTTTTGGTTTATATATTAAAAGTTATGGTTGTTTTTTGATTTTAGTAAAAAAGAAATTGCAGCTTTTAGGAAAATGCCCCGTGAAATCAGGCATTTTAGCCGCAACAATCACAAAAAATGCCCGCGAAATCCTGGAGGGATTGAGTGTAGAGTCGTTTAGGTGGAAATATAAGAGCAAATGTGAGTCAGTCGTATTTTACGCAACAGATACGAGCATAAATACGTTGTTGACCTATTTTCAGTCACTTCGGCCGTTTGTTCGGGTTAAAAAATGCCTATAAATTTTTAATTTAGGAACGCACTTTTACAGCGAGTACCTTTGGCCACACAGATGTAGAAAACAAAACTTAGCATCCCGTTATAATTTGCCATTTTGCTGCATAATTATATGAACATTCCCTTTTCCAAGTGCACCCTCTGCATCCCTGCTTCCAACATTTTTAATATATATGTTTTAAAGTTGGCAAGCTTTCCAACAGATGCACGAGTTGTCTTCGTTTCAGAGCTAAGATGACCACTGGGAAAGTTTCCCAGCACGTGTCCGTGAGGGACTTATGTTGGAAACAGATTGTTCCCAGGTGGTTTTTAATCAGGCTTTAGGCTTACGCAGGAGGAGAACACTTGCTTATAAAGTCTGATGCGATGTGACGAGTCAGAAATGGACACGTGGCCCAGCCCCTTCCGCCCTCCCGCCTGCAATCCGTCCACACATCTGTGGAAGTTTACGCTTCCTCTCCATGCATGGCAGGAGCAGAGCTTAGAGTTTGTGTGTGCATGGGCTTCTCCATCCCATCCGAAACGTCAGGCCACGCCATGTCCAACGGCTGTCCTCAAATCCTCACAGGAAGAGTGTCCATCCTGGTCAGTGTGTGGCTATGTGTGTGTGTGTGTGTGTTCAGAGGTGATGCAGATTGGACACAAAACCAAAATCTTTTTTTTTCTTATTCAGATTGGCACACCAGGGATTTAAAATTCTCACGAGCGGCTGTCCGGTCCTTTTCAGCCTCCTGCAGACAGACTAAACTCGCCGACCGCTTTTCTCTTCCCGACGCTGTCCTCAGCGCAAACAAACGTTGAGTTTAAGTTGGCGTTATTAATGAAGTGGGAACAGAGAGGGAGGGAAAGGTTATGACGTCCTTGAGGTTGTTGAAAGGACTGCGTGGGGGGTGGGAGAGAAAGCCCGGCGCTTTTCATGTTGTTGGTTGAATGTAATTGAAATTCTTATTGACTTTCTCAATTCTATTTCAAGTTTATTAAGCCAGGCAGAATTGCCTAATGCAGACCATTAAAGTGAAATTAATATTTTAAAAACAATTCTGGCTCTGCTAGATTGCATTTCATTATAAGTATGGCATTGATTAAAATCCGTCACCACTCATTTAACTCGCCTTACCTGAATATTCTCCAGAACAAAATAATTAATGGGACCCAGATGTGTATTACATTCAATCAGTTGCAAACACGAAATAATCAAAAATTTCTTATTTTATATCAAAAAAGTCCAGACAGTGCAGATTTCATGGGTGTATTATTATTATTTCTCTGTCCTTGCAAATGCTTTTTTTTAGTTTGCACAGACAGCTTCACTATTAAATGTTCATCAGAGCAACAAAGGATACAAAAGCAGATAATGGCAGGGCACTTCACATTTTGTAAGATATAAGACCTGAGTTTGAGCGGTGATGAGGCATGTCCCTGATCTTCTTAAGATCTTTATTTGTTAATCTGTCATATTAAAGAGCTCCTCATCCGGTAACTTACATGACTTTAAAGCCCTGGAGACGCCACAGCCATCACCGAGCTCCGGCTCCACATGCAAGAACAGCTGTTAAGTGTTTTAAAGAGCAAAATAATAAGATAAAACAATTAGACACAACCGTTTTGATATCAATGGAGCTCGTGCAGCGACCATCAGTCAGGACTAAAACATCACAAGATTTCTCGTAGGGTTGAAAAGAAAAACACACACACCCTGTCTCGTCTCTCAAGGTTGGCCCTTAATCAGATTTTTAATTTCAGCCTCTTGTGAAGATGAGTTTGACCCCCTGCTAAGGTTCGAAAAGTAATGAGAAATCAGGAGAGAGGCCAGTCAGTTGAGTTTGTGGCAAAAGCCTTTTCTCTTAAAACTCACCTTGTTTTTGTTGATCCAGAATCTTGTCTCGTCTGGTTCCACACCCCAGTACCGTCAGCAGGTATTATTCCCAGGCAAAGCTTAGGGTGGCCGTCGTTTTGGACTTTTAAATTGAGTTTTAAACTCTCCGCCTCACAACAAATCTCTAAGCGGGGCTTTTTGTCCAAACCTTGTCCAGCCCTCAGAGCAGGACGCCGGGACCGTGTTCAGGTAGTGAGGTGACCCGCATCGAAAAGGCAACCTGTTGATGGACGGTCGGGGATCAAGAGACAAGCTGCCCAGTGGTAGACCTTGTTACTACTTATAACTCCACAGTTGTGCCCCTTTTCCACCGGCTCTAAAGGTCCCGGCTCCACTCTACTCCGCTTGCTTTGCGCGCATTTCCACCTGCATTTTCTCGAGGCCGGTCCCTGCTTTTTTGGTCCCTGCTTCGGAGTAAGGCCAGCCGGGTGGGCGGCGCAAGCTTAGCTCCTGTTCACTCATTGGTCGTGGGCGTGACCAGATGCAAGCATAAAGCGCGACGGTAGGAACATAAACAACAGTGTTAGCTTACCCTGCAACGTTTCTGCCATCTGTCCCCCAGCTGAAGGCGCTGTAAAGCCTGAAATCTCCGGCGGATAACAGCTGTCCTACTCTGTGCAACAATCGCAGCATCCAGAGCATTTCTTCCACTGCGCCTCTCTTCCTGAAGTCTCAGGAGAATCCCCATAAGTTTAAAAAAACAACAACAACACAGGGCCAACGTTGTCCATAGCGCTTCCGTTGTTTACACAACTGGCGCCAACACAAGGAGGCGTTCCTCTGCTACCGACCAAACTGGCCGGTGTGAACGCGATGCATTTTTAATAGAGCCAAGTAGAGTAGTGCGGAGTAGAGCCGGACTTCTGAATTAGGGCCTGTGTAAAAGGGGCATCACTCTAGATCAGAGGTCCCCAATCCTGGTCCTGGAAGGCCACCGTCCTGCATGTTTTAGGTGTTTCTCTGCTTTGACACCTGGTTGGAATGACTGAGTGATTAACAGGTTTTTACCAAACTTGAAGACCAAACAACTAAAACCTGCAGGATAGTGGCCCTCCAGGACCAGGATTGAGGACCCCTGCTCTAGATGGTCGATTTTTATCATCCTGTCCCCAGCAGAACCATTCTGAAAACTTCAATAAACGTACCTGCGTACCTGGCAGACCTCCATTCTGGGTCATTTCTTTCCAAGGAACTTCAAAAGTGATTGTCACAGAGGCTGATATTCCAAGCTCAAAGCAATTAAAATCTTGTACAATAAAGGAGCTTAAAAACAATTATCCTTCGCGGGAAAAGTAATTCGCTAAAAGATTGCACCTCAAGCGGAACGGTCATATTCCCTTTTCAACACGTAGTTAAGGAAATAGGCTTCTTGCCAAGACTACATTGGATGTTAAATGGCCGAGATTGCACGACTCTTGGAGTCAATAAGATAAAGACGGAAAGATCAAAGAAGAGATGGAGGGGCACAATGAGAAAATTTATCCATGGTCCCCCCTTTGGCTGAGTCCTCTCCATTTCCAACCGCAAAGTATTTCCCTGACACGGAAATACTGACTTGTATGTAATTATGAGGTTATGCTCCCCACAGCAGTCCGTCATTCCAAGTACCAACACCTGTCATTATTTATTCATTGTTATTCCTCCACCAGAAATACACTATAATTAGATATTGATTACATAGTCAATGTGATGAATTAAACAAAATGCCCCCTAACGTCTCCATTTGCTATACATAGTATCGAATCCCTTGCATAAATCATGTATGAAATGTTGCATTTAGCAGGGTTTTATCTTTGTTTTGTTTCACTTTTCCACTCATCATTACCATCGTCACAAAACATACACTTAG
This sequence comes from Kryptolebias marmoratus, assembly GCF_001649575.2. Classification (NCBI taxonomy): domain Eukaryota; kingdom Metazoa; phylum Chordata; class Actinopteri; order Cyprinodontiformes; family Rivulidae; genus Kryptolebias; species Kryptolebias marmoratus. The sequence goes on along the minus strand of NC_051450.1, from coordinate 21,601,442 downwards.
AAGTCCATGAAAGTCTACAAATTACATACAACGACTCTCCAATGTCCTCTAAAAAGGGTCTTTGGACGCTCATTCATGTCAGCCCTGCCCCATTGTATTTTGCTGTTTCCTGACTTACTGATTTGAGTCATGCTGGACATGTCCGTGTCTCCAGTTGTCTGTGTCAACAACCACATAGTCCTCCCTCCCTCCCTCCTTTTAGACAATCTGTTAAGTGCCTCACACAAGGACACGTGAATAACTCCTGGTTTCTCTCAATTGCACGCAGTGCGGCTGAATGTCTCGTCCCTAGGTGTTGCAAACCGAAAAGAAGGTAGGCATCTAAGATTGTGCAATAGTTGTGTCTTTCCACAGATTCACTAACGCAGGTACTCGAAAACTGGCTCTTTGGTAGCCAAGCGTGTTCTGGAGGGGGGTTTTCTCTTTTCCCAGGCTTCCAGACAAACTAGAAAATAATTGTTTTGTTTGTGATTGGAGGTTAAAAGGAGGGCTGTGCTTTCATGAGGCGCTCGTGTTACAATATGATCCAAAAGGATACTTAATCCTTTCTTACACCAAGCATGCGTACATGCACGCAGTAGGTTTAGAGCTTCTGTTTCATCTAATCAAGCAAAAATAGCAGGAGAGGTTTCTTTGTGTTTCTATGTAGATGTTGGGTTCATCTTAGTTTAATCCATCATGCAGATGTGAAGCACATCCCCTTTGCAAATAACTAGCACATAAGCACTCCTCTCTGTTTCCATGACTATGGTCGAGCACATAAAGTCTATGTTCCTTACGTGACCCAATACAAAAGCAGAGTTTGGGCCCATCGTTTCTTATTCCTACACTTTGCCTTCCGACCAGAAGAGAATAAAGAGAACAGCGTTTTAACTGCTTTCGCTTTACCGACACTCCTGTGCACGAATTTTATAGTTTGAAAATTCTTGGCTTGCTTCCCGCGAGGTGCAGAGTAGTTTATAAATGGATCGTTTCTGTCAGGGGATGCATACACGGAGGATTTGAATTATACAAAGTGGTTGTTAATGAAATGAAGCATTAAAGAGGAACCATAATATTTATTTTGTTCATTATCTAAGGCATTTGTAACAGATGCTGCTACATGCAGCCAGCTTCACTTGGCAATGTCACTCCTTATTTCCCAGTGCCATCATTCATCATTGTTACACGTTTCTTTTGTACAGTTTTTTTTCTTTTTTCTCCCCCACTGGGCATGACGCCTGTTATTCTTAATTCTCTGACATTACATGTGTTATTTTTTAATTGCAATATCATGTTTTTTATTTATTTGTTTGTTTCTTCTTTTAATTTGTCTAGTAGCTCCTCAGGTTGCATTGTCCACTGCCCCTTCTGTCCACGTTGCAAACAGCAAGCGAGGTAGGAGCTCTGGAACTCACACATCGCCCCCAGATGATACCCAAGCCCCTTTCCCTGTGTACACTGATGGTTCTGTTGACTTGTAATCCCCCTGACCCTTGCATCATGGATGGCTTTCACTGTTAGGAGCACACAGAGAGCTCATCCTCGCTTGGAGGAGTCTCATGGAGTCATTTATTTTCACTGCAAAAAAAGTGGGTGTTTCGGCTACTACTATTTTTGGGAGGAACATGTTTCTGAGACGTTTTTTCTCTCTCCCGTGCATGCATGATTTATGACCTTAGCCTATTTCTGGCAAGGAGAGATTATTTGTCTTCTGAGAGTGAGACATCTTAGCTCACGCTCGGAAAGGACTTGCTGATTTGGGTGAAAGGTAGAGCGGACTTGACTTTCTCCTCCTTTTGTGCTCAAGCCTTGTCAGGTTGGTATGGGCTGAACAGAGAGAACTGACCTCAATACAGATTCCTAATAACAGCGATCTCTCAGACGGAAGCTCCATCTGCTAACCTGCGCGTTCTGAAACCTCCTGGCGGTTGCCAGCGAGGATTAAGGGTCACATCTGTCTGTGCTGTGACACATGGCGTCAGTGGTCACTCAAACTGAGCTTCACTTGGAGAGTGCTCATCTGGGACTGCACTCTTCACCAGAGTAACAGATCTGCAACCCAGCTTTAACTCCATAGATCTAATTAAGGCTGATTAGACACGCTTTCCTTACCTTTGCTTTAATGTCACTGTGCTCCATAAGCCTTTAAAACAACACCTTAGTCAGTTTTGTGTGAATTAATGGTGTCTTGGACAAAAAGGCTACACGAGCTGTGTTGTTATTTACGCCCGTGACATCATCTCTTCATCTTTCTTATGCCTTTAAACCGGGAAAACCCCATTAGTAGCTGATGAATCCATTCCATTCATGGTGGTGTTTCATTCATTTGTGGTTTTCTACTGTAACCATGCATCATTTTGGAGCCTAACCTGCCTAGTGTTGTGGTGTGCTTGTAGTGATGTGGCCTCTCAAATCCTACTAACATGCTGTATCTTTGTGATGTGTGTTTCTAACTCTGGCTGTGCCTTTGCCAGAGCAATCAGCACCTCCTGCTCCACCATGCAGCATTGGCATTTCCAACCTCGCATGCCATGGCGCCTCGCTCAGACTTTTGCTAACCCGTCCACTGCAGCACTCGCAGCGCCGACAGCTCTTTCTTTCCCCTCTTTTACCCCCCCTCTCTCTTCCCTTCACATTTCCTCTCTTTTTGCAAGACTGTGAATGCTTCGGCCACTCCAACCGATGCAGCTACATCGAGGTGCTAAACACCGTCATTTGCGTGAGCTGTAAGCACAACACTAGGGGCCAGCACTGCCAGCTATGCAAGCTGGGCTACTACCGCAATGCCTCAGCAAAACTGGACGATGAAAATGTGTGCATAGGTTAGTCCCCCAGTGGCCCCGTTCACTGCCAGCATGCTTTCACACCTTTTCCACTTTACCTCCTGTCTTTATCGACTCCTCGGCAGAGGACCTGTCACCTCATGCCCCACAGTTGCATCATCCATACGCTGTCCTGTCCTCCTGTCCTCATGCCCCTCGGCGAACAGTCCTGTTGTGTTTTCTCCTCTGGCACACACCCGTCATTCCATTTTTACTATGAATGTTTAACAGACATGGCTTTTCTCTTAACTGTGGGCAGATTTAGGTTTTATTTTGGGCATATTGTTCTGTGCAGATCAGTAACTACACACTAAATGCAGAATTGGTGCAGTTTTTATCTGCTAAATAGTCTATATTTCCTTATCCTGGTTCACTGGATATTTGCTACTTTATATTTTATTGTATAAAGTGAACCAACAGGGGTTTAAAGCAATTATTCCCAAAGTAAAGGTCCTTAAATAATCTCCAGACATCAACCTACAATTAAAAAAATTGTTTTTATGACATATTTGCACTATAATTGCGACAGAGAATTGAAATACGAATCATAAATTGATTTTAAAAAATAGCATAATGGATGTTAGGACTGTTTGTGTAGTCTTTAAGCTCTTATTTAATAGTGTCATTACTATTTTTGGATATTTAAACTGCCAACAGATGGGGTCACACCTTTGTCATTATTAATTTATGGGTCGAAAGCTGAAAAGTTTGGGAACCGCTGGTTTAAAGCACATCTAATTGTTATATTTTCAATCCAGTGCACAATGTAGTGGGAACACCTTAAATATATGCTGCTAAAAGAAGATTATTGGTTCATTGGTAAAATCGTTTTATAATTCAATTCATAATTTTAGTTCAGTCTGATTTAGTAATTTAATTTAAATAAGAAAACAGCTGCTAAGATTAGTTTAGTGCAAGAAGTTTTGTAGATTAGAGCTGTTTGTTTGGTCAAGAAAAACAAAAAATGCTTTGTGCAATCTGGTCCAAAATATTTCATACAGAATTTCACTCTTTGCCTTGTAAATAGGGGTGTCCAATCCTGGTCCTTAGGGCCACCATCCTGCATGTTTTCCTTGTTTCTCTGCTCCAACACCTGATTCAGAGGTTAAATCACCTCTTCATGATCTGCAGAAGCCTGTTAATCATCTATTGATTCAAATCAGGTGTGTTGGAGCAGAGGAACAAGTAAAACCTGCAGGATGGAGGCCCTGAGGACCAGGATTGGAGACCACTGTGTTAGCCAATGCTACGTCAAACAGCAAAGGCAATTTTCACCTGTTTTATAAACATTTATAATGTATCATCTATTTCCTTTTGTGTAAAAAATGCATGTCACTTGGCTCCCAGGGCAATAGTTTGGTTTCCTATGGAAATCTGCAGCGAGCGTATGCAGTGTGAATTCACAGCGCTCGGCGTCAGGTGCATTGAAAGTCCTGAGGGGAGAGTTTGACAGCCAACAAGAGTTCTGAGAGAAATTCTGCAGGGAAGTCACACAGCCAGTCAGAGATGCCAGGCAAGTGCATGTGTCATATACATGAAATGGCCTCAGGAGTAGCAGCTGAAACCCGTCACTTGGCATTAAAAGTCACAGAGGCGTTACCGCGCGCCAAGCTCGCCGTCACCCCCGCCTCTCCTTCCCTAACCCCCCGGTTTGTCACATGCCGTCACCTCTCTCCCCCTGCCTGACCCCTGGATGTCAGCCGGGTGAAGCCGCGTGCGGCGCAGCCACAGAAGGTGCAATGTTATGGTCAGGGACTGTCAAAATAGGTGTCATTTTGACTGCAGAGGGCTCCACTTAATTCGGAAAGCTGAAAGGTCAATTAGGTGTAGAACACCAGGGACATGACAGGGTTTTTATATAGGCTGTGTCTTTTAATTGTCGCTTCCTTTAGGTTAATATCAGAAAGGCATTAAAGATTACAAATGTATCCGTGAAGGATAGCATCTCATTAGCAGTTTTAAACTTAGTTAGGATGAACAAACATGTTACAACAATGCCCATTTCAATGTAACTTTCTCTCTTCTCTTTAACGCCTTGATTCATGCCACCGTCCATCTTCTATCTGTCCATCTCCATCCTTCTGTGTGTGAATGACTCAGATATCTCAGGAGCATGTTCAGAGAAGCTCTCTTTGTTCATCTGGAATCAAAGTTACTGATATCGCTTTGCAGATATGCTCATTGCACGCTGTGGTTCTTTTGTATAATGGTTAAAACTAATACATGAGCCTTGTGGTCCTTACGCGCACGCACCGACGACACTGGAACTAGATGGGTCAAGGGTCCATCCGAGACATGTTTCGTTCAAGATTTGTGCCGTTTGTTTATGAGCAATTCATGGCAGGATAGTTTCTACGGAAAGAAAACCACAGGTTAACGATAACCATGACTGCAAACACAACCAAGGGGCTTAGAGAGAGTAAAGACGGCAGCAGAGGGAGGGAATGTGGTCAGTTTGTCCTCCTATAGAAGCATAACAAAGGGATTACTCAGAAAACCTAACCCTGACTGTAGGATTTATCAAAAAGGAAGGTTTAAGTCTTAAAATGAGACTGAAAGCTCTACCTCCTGTTCTACTTTTAGAAACTCTAGGAACCAGAAGGAAACCTGCAGTCTGAGAGCGAAGAGTTAGCAAAATAAGAAGATCTTTAATATAAGATGGAGCTTAATTGTTGAGAGCTTTGTATGCACGAGTTTAAATCCTGTTCAGCATCATCAGCTGAGGCAGATGTACTGAAAATACAAACATTTTATGCAAAATAGCTACATAAATGCTCCCAGTGAGCAAAAAGAAATGGACAGGAAGTAGTCCTCACCACGTAGCTACGCTCTGGTAGTTCCTGAACATCCCCACGACTGTTTGCGGTCAAAAAACGGCAAAAATAATAACTTGCAAACAAACGAGAGCACTAATGTGCTGTTATTCTCCGTGGTACTCGAGCTGAGCATGTCTCCGACGGACCTGTGTAGTTCCAGTGTCGTCGGCGCAAACGCACTGGGACTGAATGATTAAAAACTAATTACAAACCTCACTGTAATCAGCGTAAATTGTTTATGCATCTTAAACCAACTTCACTCTTCTGTCATTCTGTCTTCATTATCGTTGAAATGGTAGCATTTTCTTTTTTGCCTGTGTGAACCTTTAAACGTACTGGCTCTTGTGTTTCATCGGTTAGAAATCGCCGAGCGGCTTGTTGAGCTTAGAGCTGGAGGACGAGTGCCGGGAAGTCAAAGCACCACCCTGTTCTCCAGCCTGTGTGTGTGTGTGTCTTGTTTTTCCAGAGTGTAATTGTAATCCCGTTGGCTCAGTCAGTGATCGCTGTAATGGCACAGGATATTGTAAATGTAAGGAGGGCACTACGGGGCCCAAGTGTCAGGAGTGTCTACCCGGCTATTTGTGGGACAATGGATGCAAATGTAAGTAGAACCGCAAACCCTCCCGAACGCAGCTACCCCCAGTTCTGTCTCTTCCTGCTAACGCTCTCCGATGTTTGTTTTCTCTGTGTGATTTCCAAGCTTTGGCTGGAGGAATGTGCTGCCCCAACAAACACAAACCTCACACATAGTGACAGCCATCCAGTCCACCATCTCTCTCTCATTACCTGAACCTGCATCTCCCGCTCGCTGTCGTGGCTGCAATGTACGATCAGCAGGCGCCCGTTACGGCTCAAAGCTGGAAAAACAGAAAAAAAAAATAAAAAACAAGCGATGAAATGACAGGATGCATGCTGCTCGGTAACCCAGTCACCCGAGTGTGTCACACGCCATCAACACAACAGCTGAGTCAATATTGACTGCTTGACAAGCTGCCTGTGATCCTCTGTGCTAACAGGACAGTGACGTCCAACTGTTTTTTGCTTTTTAAAGGAGAATGCAGGTCATTTTCAGGTCCAACCCATTTATTATTGCTGTTTACGTTTCCCTGAGTCATTTCACAAAGCATGCTCCATGTCGTCTTTTTTTGTTTTTCTCCAAATGTCACCGATTTGTCATTGTTTGCTTCAAGTCGAGCTTCGGTTACGAACCTACAGCCAGACAGAAGGAAATCAGCTCCAGGAGGGTGGATTTTAACTTTCTGCCAGCTCCGATTATGCTGCAGGCACAAATTACTAAGCTTCTTTGGATGTGACACATGACACGAGTTTCAGATTAATTTCCAGGGGAGGCCTGTGTTAGCTCCGTTTTGTCTGCTTTACAAGGTTTGAAATATTAACTCAATAAGATGTAGCAGAATAAAAACAGTCAGGTGGAAACATCCCAGAGAGAGCAGTTAGAAGCCCGAGGAGTGTGCATTTCTCTACAAGACGGGGAAAACAGAACCTCATCACATAAGGCAGCTAAATCAGTGGTGCGAATCCTGATCCTGGAGGGCTTCCATCCTGCATGTTTCAGGTGTTTCTCCGCTTTAACACAGCTGATTTGAATGATTGGGTGATTAACAGAAGCCGAAGACCTGCTGAAGAGCAGAGAAACAGCTAAAACCTGCAGCATGTTGGTCCTCCAGGACCAGGACTGGAAATCACTGAGCTACCACAACGCACACGGATCATTCTCAAAAACTAACGAGTTATATGCAGACATTCTTACCTGTTGTAGATAGCTCTTTGAAGGACCTCAGTTTGAGAGAAATAGAGTTTAATGCATCTAATGTTTTATCTGCAAACTGGAGTCCATGCACATCATCATATTTGTCTACGAGGTTGTGATCGGTCAAACAAAAAAGCTCATTTTGGTCCAGAAAACAGGTTCACAGAAACTCTACAGGACATGCAAGCAACAAAAGCTGCAAAACGGTGTGGAGATTTGATGCAAGTTATCCCAAATTTAATTGCAGAAGAGGAGCATTTTGTTGAACATCCTAACCCTTCAGCCTGGTTCAGATGTGTTTTTTTGTATCTCAGTGGTGATGAAAGCATCTTTAGTCTCGGTGGAAGACCTCAGGTTCATCAGGTCCTTTAAGCAGCTGTGCTGAGGAAGGGTTAAAGTTAGGATAAAAAAAGCAGTTTTAGTTTTTAGTTTAAAGTTAGATGTTCGTGTTGATGGGTCCATTTGCTTGTTTATGTCGAACACTCGGTCTGTTTGTTTCAAGACGAGGATGAAAACAAGCTTTTAATGCCATAATGGTGGCGCTTGAAGAGCCTCGTATTGTTGTCCTGAGGTGGAAATCTTCATGAAAAGTTTGAGAACAACTCATCTAGGCAACACTGACTGAATATATAGTTCATGAAAAAGTTCTGGTTAAAAACTGGTGAGAAATGATAACTAAGAAATAAACAAGCGTGCTGCTTTTCCCAGCAAGTCTTTATTCAGAACAGCAGCTGAGCTGAACGTGTCTCTGACCTCTGACCTTTCCAGCCTTGTCGGTGTGTGTGTGTGTGTGTGTGTGTGAGAGAAGACTGCACCGAGCAAGGATTCTGTCCAACCTGAAGACCAAAGTGAAAAGCTGCCATTTTAAAACAACTCCAGTCTCAAAACCTCCAGAAGCAGCATCCATTCTGTCTAGCCGTTAGCTCATCAATCCAGTCAGACTTCTTCTCCAAACTGAGGTCGTTTAAAGATGTTGATCCACAACAGGCTGCTAACTTTCCGTGTTTGGTCCTTTCCGACATAAAGAGCTGGTGCATTGTGATTTAAATTCAGTGTAAAATAAACTGGTTTATTTTAGTAGTTCTGGCGCAGATGGATCTTCATTAAAATGCTCTGTTTTTGACTGCAGTTTGCTAATATATTCAGCGTGCAGAGAGTAAACAGACGCTGTCAACGTGCACATCTGTTTCTACACAAAAGCACGTGTGGCAGACAAAAAAAAAAAAAAGCAGGCATGACTCGCGTCCCGTGCCTTCTTCGGATAAATACAAATCCTGCAGCAGAGAATGCTGAACTTTACATAAAACAGAAAATAAATGTTTGCGAGGAACACAAGAAAGCAAGAAACAAGAGTGAGTGAATCAGCTGCGTGTGGCGCCAAGTTAAACAGATGGGAAATCGCATGTAAATAGAATAAATCTGTAGTTTTATTAGACAGATCAGCCACAGAGCAGTGATCAGACATTTAAACAAACATCTCTGGATTTAGCTTTTGTATCCGTGCCTCTAAAAGATTTTAAAAACTAAAGAAATCAGTGATGCTCTGCGACTGTCGTGAGTTTTTCAATTAATAAAATGCAAAATAAACAAGATTCAAACTTAATCTCTCTTTGTTTTTATTTTTTATTTTTTGAAAACTTTAAAATTACTCATTGCACAAACAAAAACAATTCATAGAGTAAGAAACTACATTTTCACAATTTTGTTTTCTCATATTGACACTGAATGTGTTCTTAAATTAAGAATTTGTGAGCAAAACGCTACGAAAACAGCCGAAAGGGCTGAAAATAAGCCAACAATGTCGACATCTATCTATGATGTATTTCTGCATCTTTAAGCTCAGATTTGTTGAGTAAAATATGCATATAAAAGTGCTTTGTTTGCATTGAAAGTGGACCCGTATTTCAAGCTGCTCCTGCTGAAAACAGAAACTTTTTCTGCAGGCTTTGTTGACGCAGAAAGTTCGCAGCTGAAGCTCTGTTGCAGAAACTCAGCGTGCAACATGAAGTAGGAGGTGGGGAGGATCTCTCAGGGGTGTCGAGAAGCCAGGACATGAAGTAAAAATAGGGTGTCCTAATCGCTGTTACCTTCTAACATGCTGATATTTGCAAACAGAACTTGTTGATGATGTTTTTTTTGGGGGGGATTACAGAGATTTAAACGTATCGCTGGTGTTAACAAGCGAGCGGAAGGCAACACAACCGGTGTGTCAGCGGGAATCAATCATCCCGGCTCAGAAACACGGCTGCATGTCAGTCCCACCTCGTGTAAACTTGAGCGACTGCAGGTGTTTAAAAACCTGAGACGGACTGAAGCTCTTCTAGGAAAGATGCCGACGTTACAGGGAGACTGGAGGCTGGAGGTTAGCTTCAACCACAAGGAAACTGTGAAAAATAATACCAATAATTAGGAATAAAAGTGGAGTTCTGTGGAGAAATGATGAGCAGTCAGTGTCTTACCTGCTGTTAACAGATTAGCTTTGACCACACAGACAAGCTAATGGCTGCTAGCTGTTAGCTGTTAGCTGTTTCAAGATGGATTCTAACTAAATCTCTCCAAACTGAGGGCGCTCTGAGAGCTGTCTGCAGCAAGTAAGATGTTCGTTGTTCACGTCTAACCGTTGCAGGTGAAAGTTAAGGTGATAGTCAGGGACTCTTGTTGGATTTCAGCCAAATACGGGGGATTTTATTGACACATTTGCTCTTCTTCAGCTTGCCCCAAAATCCCGAAGTATCTTTGAAACAGGGCGTATTTATGCATTGATGTGTATTGCATACTTCTGACCACTTACGTAACTCCTACGACACTGAGTCTGGCTCAGTGATCCAGGAAACGTCTGTTATCACAAACCCCTGTTCTGGAAAGTTCTGGCAATAACAGCCGAACACTCTTTACACACGAACGTAGCTTCTGTTACCCTTTCTTCTTCCATATTTGGTAAACTCTGCAACATCTCTGCATTCTCCTCCACACCGTCCTTTTAAAAGCTGCAAACGGTTTCTTTCGATCCACCACAAATTAAACGATGAACTCAATGTTTTTCAACTGATTGTTTTGGTTTTAAATGTCGAAGTAAACTGTTGGTGTGGAACGCAGCTCGACTGCTAACGCCTTAAAAAAACACACATATTGCAAACTTTGCAGGAAGCTTCTGAGCTGCATCATTGTTTTATTTTAAAATCCTTCCAAACTGCAGACACGTCGGCTTGTTACGTCACAATGAGCCAACAGGAAAAAGGAAAAATGCCGTCTGATTTTTGGGTTTTTTACCTGCTTCTCTTTTAAACGTTTTCGAGAGCTGCATGAGAATCCAGAGCTGCGGCGCACGTGGGCAAAAATAAAAAAAGTTCTGCATCTGTTTGAAAAACTGTCTTCATAACAGTTTCAGACAGAGAATACCTGAAATATTCCCTGCAAATAAAGCTACTAATTATAAGTGATAACCCCAAGAGGAAAGTCTGAAAACTTTTTCAGCCTTGATCTTCTTTCGCTTCACTCCTGAAAGAAGACTTTTGCATTCAAGACCAATTTGCATTCAGCCTGAAAAATGCAATTAAAAACTTAAATCTCTTGTCAAACACTTCACTTTCCCAGACAGGCACACCTAGTTCATCGGCTCCCTTTCTAAATATTATCACTCATATCAAAAGCAAACACAACAAATCTTGTCATTTACTGCCGGCGTCGGCTTTGTTTACCCTCGGTGATGTGGGGAGACTGAGAGCACAGGAAGCTGCACGGCTCTGAGAAGAGCTGCGTTTTTAAGGCTACAAGTAGAGCTAAAATGCCTTTAATCTTGCAGAATGCCTGACACAACTTTGCTATTGATGCTTGTTTTTAAATAATCAATACTATGTTTCATGTTTGGCTTTAGCTGTGCTTAATTGGCAGGCAGCGGAGCGCTCTGCCTGCAGGGACGGCCATTACCTGTTCGTACCTTTGAAAGCAGCTGAACTCGCTGCAGCTTCGGCTGAATCCATTTTGGACAGAGCGGCCCTTAAAATAAAAAATGCACGTAATGAACAACGGAGACCGCTCCTCTGGAACTGCAAACCAAAAGTGTTAAAAAAAAGAAACAGTTGCAGCATCTTAGCGAAGAATCTGAATAATCCTAATTAACGGTTTAGTTTGTGCGTTTTGCAAACAAATTATCACATGATGTCATCCATAAATAACAGCAGGTCGTTAACATTTACTGGAAAACTGGATTTTTTTGATGAAATGAGGTGCAGAATTAACCTAATTCTTTGTACATTTACACTTAAATTCAGCTTGTTTTTGAGTCTTAATGTTACATAAATTTGCAATCCTCATTTTAGTAGCTTATTGTGACCAAAAACTGGTCAGCTTTTTATTAATTACAAAAAATATAACATCATATGTGCTATTACTTTGTAAATAAATAGTACTATGGTAGGAATACATGGAAAAAACTCAATTGTTAAAGTGTTATCTACTGCATATTTACAGTATTTTATTGGAGGGACCGTTTAAAGTGGAAAAATTACGAACGATTAATATCTTACCTGTCGTAGATAGCTCTCTGAGCAACATCGGCTTGGAGAAATAACGTTTAATTCTGACCAAACTGATGAGCTAACGGCTAGTCAAGTCAGATTTATTTATGTAGCACTTTTCACTTTTTTACTTTTCAGCAAAACACACACAACAATATCTAAAATATGAGCTAAGACAATAAAAGTACAAAATATAATAAGTTTAAACAAGCAAAGGCAGGAAAAAACTGACTGAGTCGTACTAAAATAAAACCAAACTAAGATATAATTATGCTTACTTAAACTAAACTACAATTTAAGGACTTCAGCAGAAAAGACTAAGATAAACTTATCTTTGCTAAAGCTAATTCAGCTAAAGTTTTAGCTAATTAAGCTAAAGTTTCAGCTAGTCGGGGCTAAAAGTGGACTCTTGTCTGTGATAAACCTTACTGCCGTCCACATGAACGCTGTTTTTTTAACCTTCAGGTAATATTTCTGGCAGAATAAGACAGAAATGTGAAACTGACACCAGTCTGAAGACGGGGACGCTTTTCTATTTGGACCTCTGCCGTCCTAAAACAGCTCCAGTCTTCATATTTCCTGCAGACGTCAGTTTATAAACCTTCCTGGTGCCGTTAGGTTGGGTTTAACGTGGTTATTCTGCACAGGAAGTGCTACCTGCTGCCGCTCTCTGCACCCGTGTTTCTAACTGTGCAGCACAAAATATCTGTTTATGAAGTAGTGATGCAACCTTTGACCTTCTCTGAGTCTCAGCACTGTTCAGATTAGCCTATTTCTCCAAAACAAGTTTGTTAAAGAGCTACGACGTTGCAACTTTAAAATGTCCAAGCTCTTCCTTCCTTCTTTCTGCGTTTATTCCAAGGCGAGCGTCCCTTATCGGGCCTAGGAAGCTGGAGACTTTTTTTATTTCTTGGTCTGTGCTGCTGTAACATGTCTCACCTGACAGTTTTAGTAAAACGCATGCAAACCATTAAAAACACAAAATGAAACAGGTCACTGGATCGTGGTCATATTAAGGCCTCATGATTCTTTGAATATTACATTTAAAGGGTTGTTTTTTTACATGCTGAAAGGCTAAAACCAAAAAAAAAGCAGAATTTTCTGTGAAAATGCAGCTGAGCGTTGTTTAAGTTTGTAGAAGAAGCTGAAACTGAAATTTTAAACTTTCATTTTAATGGAACCAAAACAGTTAAATAAAGACAAGTATTTTAAGAAATATAAAAGACACAAAAACCAAAAGTCCCAGCAGCCGATTCCATAATGAGCCGGACGTTTTGACGCCTGATTGGTTAAGCTGGACTCGAGGTTTACGTGGAAACAAACGGCTGTTTCCTCGGCTCGTTACTCTGGTTTCCTCTGAGTGGTTTCATTGATCTGAATGTCCATTTCATAACTTGTCAGTTTGGTGTAAATAAGACACGGGTGTCGGATGTCTTCTTTGGGCTCTGGCTGTGCGCCGTAGCTCCGTTTTCTGCAGCGAAACACACAAATAGGAGCCGAGTATTCTGAGAAAGGTTCCCATCAAAGCTGCATTTGGCTATTCCTGGGAGATATGCATCCAATCCCGAGCATCAGGAGCGAGGGCTTATATTTCTTACTGTGATATTTAGGTTTCGTACACTTCAAAGATTGCTTACCACATTGCTTTCTTTCCACGCCCAGGAAGGATTGAAATGGGCAGAAGTGGCCCCTGTGTTTATCACTGTTTATTTGTCTCTGTTGGTTTATTAGTTTGTGCCTCGCAGCTTTGTTTGCCTCCAGCTTGCTTGACAGCTTGCCTCCGCTGGGAATGGAGTGGCCTCGGCGTCCCAGCTCTAAATATACACCAAATTTCACCTAATGTTCAGGGCTGTTCGGGAAAAGCCTCGCAGCCGCCGAGACGAGTCGGTTTCTGTGAAAGAAGATTTACTTCGGTTTGCTTAGACATTATAAACATGGGTCCTTTTAAAGTCTTATGGTGCGTGTCGTGCTGGAAATGAATTCGAGGAATAATCGGATTTATTGTGAAAGTGTGCTCATCTTTCTGCAAGATAAATCAGCAAAGACTTGTAGAACCATCAGCTCTGCTAAGATGTGATTGTTTAAAAAGAAATAACTGCAGGAGTATTTAAAGTCGGTGGTGAAGACTCTGACTTGTCTCTCCTCTGCAGCTCGGGTGTGCGACAACGAGCTCCTGCGCTGCCAGAACGGCGGGGTGTGTGAAAACAACGTCCGCTGCAGCTGCCCCTCGGCCTACACGGGCCTGCTGTGCGAGAAGCCCCGCTGCGAGTCGGAGCTGGGGGGCTGCCGGGGGTCCGAGTCGGGCCAGGCCCCCCTGACGCCCCCTTCCGTCCGCTGCCTGCTGACGCTGCTTCTGCTGGGCTCGGCGCTCCTGAGAGAAGCCTCCTGCTGGCCCGCCGTCCTCTGAAGAGACCTTAGTGGGAGCGACACGCCTCCCACCGCCTTCACCTTAACCTCCCCCTCCTCCCCCCTACCCTCCCGCCTTTTCAAATAACCATTTAAAGAAAAAACGAACCACCACGAGCTTTCTGGACTCTAAGCTTCTCTGCTGCCAGACTCAGCGGACACGTGCTGACAAAGGGAATGAAACTTTCCATTTTATTTCAAAGAATATATTAAAAAATAAAAACATATACTTCTAAAAGAAAACAAATATTATGAAAAGTATGAGTAACTGAGCGTTTGCCTGTTGAGAAAAATTAAACAAAGAAGGGTGAGTCCTCCTCCCCCCCTCCTCCTCCCCTCTAAGCCATACAAGGTACATGAGCTCCTTCCAGTTTGAGAAGGAATAACTCAAGATGACAGACTTGTTCACTTCCTCTCTTATTGCCACGGCAACAACAGCTGCAGCCAATCAGCTCTCGCGCAGTGGCCGCGGATCCCCCTCGGGATGCTTCTGCGAGGTAATGTTTGCTGGACCGACGACGACGAAGAAGACAAAAACAACAAAATAAAAAAATTTTTAAAAAGAACGGCAAAGACTGTCCTCGGAGACAAAGGGAAGGAGGTGGAAGCCCCGCCCCCTCCCCCAGGAAGCATTCTTTGCTGTCAGTGCATTGTGGATAGAAGGAAAAACCTGTCCGGGCTGCCACTTTGTGACCCACGTTTAACCCCCGTCCGATCTTTCTGTCTCTTTCAGGCTCCGTCTCATCGTTTGTGAACGTCCCCTCTCGGTCCAACGTTAGTGGTGCCCCCTCTCACGCCTTCCCTCCTCCTCCTCCTCCTCCCGAAAAGATAATCCCGCGAAGCTATCGGATCCTGTTCCCACCTCAGAGCCACGGTGGAGCTCAGAGGAGACAGGAAGCACGTAGAAAACCCATCGGTGTGTTTGCAAGTCCGTTTCTCGACAGAACAACCAACAGAAACATCATGTAGTCCTTTTGTATCTCTGCCGAACTGTGACTGAAAACAGGCAACCTTTAAATGTATCTATTTAAGACATCCAAATGCAATGGTATTCTTCTGTTTTTTTCTGTTTTTCATCTGTTATTTTATTTACTTTTAGTTGTGCAGTTTAATTTTCCTTTGTATGGCAACGTGCTGGCATCAAAGAATATTAGTTTAAATATCCAGTATTAATAAAGTGTACTAAAATCCCACCAAAGGACATGATAAATGTTTTGTTCTTGCTTTAACACTTGAGAATTTAAGTGAATAAAAGTCTAAAACCTAAACTGCGCTGGTTATTTATTGCTGCGATGTTTGCTTCCACTGTTTATGGATCAAATAAATGTGTTTGGGCTCATTTTACACAGCATCCCAGATCCGTACCGTCTTTTTGAAGAAGTATTTTTTGTTGTATTTCGTGCAGCTTCGACTGGAATGTGTGACCCGAAGCAGGGGATGCTGGGAAAACTCCTGAAGGTTTAATGCTGACATTAAACAGTTTATTCTGTACTGTGATTTACGGCACGTTAGTAGATCACTCTGACTGAATGCATTTCGCCCGCCGCCTTTCACGCCAAAGTTTCAAACTAAGATGATCTTATGAAGAGAAGGAAAAGAGTCAGAACTGTCATTATCTTGTGTAATATTACGAGATTTCACAGGATTTATTATTGGAGCATGTGCTGATGATGATTCTCAAACCTCAGCTTCGTTTCTATAAAACCGTCTGAGTTACAACCATCTTTAGGTTGGCTCACATTCGTTAGCCGTGGCAGCCATCTTGAATTGGGGCGACTTTAATAGTTAGTTAATCAGTTGCAGATGTACGATCCCAATTCTGATGGTTTGCATATCTCATAAACCAGGATTTTATTCAGTTGTTTTTCTTTCGATAGCTCTGGGCTCGAACCTGTGACCTCAGGATTATAAAACCACCGATCCACTGCAGGCCCCCCCCCCC
>NC_051450.1:21574983-21585150 GCF_001649575.2 Kryptolebias marmoratus | reverse complement strand
CCCCCCCCCCCCCCCCTAGTAGATCGTAGTAAGCTTATCACATGTTGACAAAATAAGGTAATTCGTCTAAAAAAAGCCGTGATGGGGAGCCTCTCCTCTTCTTCTCGCATCAGTCTGGAAACATCTGGACCTGAGGAGAACAGCTGCTGGATGTTGTCCCATTCTGTCTGTTTAACAGTCCTGGATGAGAGCAGATGTTGCTCTAAAACATGGAGATGCTTTCCAGAGGCACTAATGCACCCCCATACCATCAGAGAGGCAGGCTGGATGGTCCCTCTCCTCTTTAGAACGGAGGAGGCAGTTTTTTTGTAGATTGGTGAACCTCTGCCCATCTTTACTTCTGACACATTTTATCCTCAGCCCTCCTACTGATCTGCTGCTAATTAATCTAATTTATTACGAAACGTTCAACCAAACTTTCCTGCTCCCATCTTTTTTAAATGTGCTGCTGCCATAAAATTTAAAAAAAAGACCTTTTTATTATGATTAAATGTTACGTTTTTATGTTCTGCTATGAATCAAATGTAGGTTTATGAGATTAGCAAATGATTGCGTTCTGCTTTTATTTAAGTTTTACATTACAGCTCAGCTTTTTCAGAGTTTGGGTTGTGTAACTAATGATAAATATTTTGCAAATACAACAGCAGATAAACATATTATTCAGCTTTGGAGTTGTGCTCCTTTTATTTATCTAAAATTCAGATTATTTTTGGTCAAATATGTTGTTTGACAAACCATAATGAATATTTTGGAACAATTTGTGTCTTCTAAACTCATGTAGGGAGTCTTTTTCCACACTTACATCAATAACCATAAATATTTTGGTTAAAAAAATGCCTTTTCGTGTTATTTATTTCTGTCTCAGCTGGAAGAAGAAAACCTTCCAGGCAAGACAGCTGATAAAACCTCTAAAGCCCAAGTATAGATAATAACAGATTCTTGTTTTTTCTGTTATTGATTTATAGTTTTCAAAGTTACAGAGAGATATTTCTTGTTTGTGTCTGGGCTCGAGCCACTGAAATCACTTCAAATCTCAAGAACAAATTTAATTTAAAACTTCTTTTGCTTTGAAATCCTTTAAAGTCCTAAAGTGCCTGAAGTGAAATGAGAACCTTGTCTGAACTGTTCAGATTTCAGTGTTTAAGTCGTGCCGCTGGAATCTGTGGGGGACGAAAACGACGGATGTGGCTTCTTTTACTCGTTTTCTCGCTAACTTGGTGATAATATCTCTCCCTTTATAGACACAAAAGATCATTAACAGGTAGAAATGAACATCTTATTAACAGGAAGTGCTGTCGTTTGTGGAAGAAATGTCTAATCCCTGCAGCAGCGATGAAGTCAGTCACAGTCGCCTCCTGCAGTGACCCCTCAGTCCAGGTGTCGATGCACCGTATGGCGTGCAGAATCAAAATGGAGTTTGTCGTTTGGGGAGGAGCTATTTCACCCCCAAGCAGCTGTTGGACGAACCAACCATGAAGCATGGACAGCGAACCGTCTCCCACCTTGGGATCGTCTCCTCCGGAGCGGTCCTTGCAGGAATGAAAGCGTGTTTAAGTTTTTACATGACAGCCAAGATTTTCTCGGAGGTGTGCTGGAAAATGGTGGAAATGCACAAACAGGAAGCTTCATGCATTCACCTTCGATCTGGGATAAATGTGTTCCAGCTCTGCAGGATTTCCTAATAGTTGCATTCAATCTTCAAGCTAACAACTATTAGCAATCCAAGCCATTAAACAGCATCTGACGCTTTCAAATACCTAATATAGGTTGTAAAGTTCTGCAGCTGATTTAATAAAACACCATTTTTCCTGGCAGCCATGTTGGATTTTGAGGCTTGTCAGAAAATCCAACTTCATGGAGTTTCCATTCATCCCTGGATCGAATCCTCCCCCTGCAGGTTCGGTCACTTCGTACCCACAAAAAGAAGCCAAACACTAAAATACGTGTTGCCAGAAATCATTCAGTCATGTTTTCCCTGCTGTTAAATGGAGAGACAAGTTTTCAAAATTGAAATGTTCTTTTATTTGAACTCATTCTCACATAAATGATCCTGCAACTTTAAGCTGAAACTGGCTGTTAATTTATAAACAGTTTTTCAATCAACCTCTCTTTTTGCATTTATTACTCAGGCTGAGTTATAATATGATGAGCTTTAGGAGTAAGAAAACTGGTATCTACAGACACATCATCTGCAATAAACAGATTTCTCTCTGTAACTCAGATGTTAATTGACTAATTCTCTGCAGGAGGGGAGTGAAAAGCAGCCTCAGCAGACTCACATTAGCTCAGCTCCAGAGGTATTGACCTTGGAGCAGCAGTATTATTCCTGCTATGCTTGTTTGTGTGATGATCAATGCACTTATTGAACCGCACAGCACTTATCGATCAGCGTTTCCTTTTCCTTCCAGTGAGGGTGCTGAGTGCTGGCTGCTTTCCCCCCGCTCGTTGTTTTCTTAACATTTAAACCAGACCTGCAGCGTGTCCATTAACTGATTCTTTTATTTGCTTCGGTTAAAGCAGAAATATAAATTAAAGGCCAGACGTAGCTTTCGAGTCATTCCTCAGCGGTGACTGAGGCGACAAAGTGACAGACGTGAGACTGAGGTGATGTTAAAAACAGAGACATCAGGGTTACAGCTTCTCCAGACAATCCTGACCTGTCAGGAAGCTTCTGAATAGACAGAAAGTGAAACTCGGATGATGGATGCAGCAGCCACGGACTTTTCTGATAAACACACATCAAAACAAGTGATAGCAGAATTAAATATGAGCTAAATTATGCATGCAGACCCACACAGATACGTCTCAGAATTACACAGGAGATGAACAACGTTCAACATTCAGCTCAAACCAAAGCAGCAGAGGCAGCAGAGGCAGGACCTGCGAAGGCTTCCAGCGGCACAGAGCGACTCCTGAAGGAGGACACGGCCGGCATCGCGGCGTATGGGACGGTCCAGGTGGCTCACAGGTCGTCTTACATGTAGATGATAAAAAACTGAACGCAGTCACATGATTCTCCAACATATTTATTACATCATATCACAGGTGTCAAACTCCAGTCCTCGAGGGTCGCTCTCCTGCATGTTTTAGACGTGTTCTTGCTTTAAAACACCTGCTTTAAATGGATGACTTGTTGCCATGCTCCTGGAGAACCTGAGGATTTAATGAGGAGGTGATTAAACCATTTGAATCAGGTGTGTTGGAGCAGAAACACCTAAAACCTCCAGGAGTCTGACACCCCTGCTTTATATAAAAGGAGGTTCTACTGAAAGCAGGAAACTTCAATGAATTTCTTAGAAGTCCTCCCAACCCGTGCTTGGTCTTTGTTTTTATTTCTTAAGGCTTCTTTTTGGGAAGCACTCCAGGGTTGGAACAGATTCCAGGTTTTGAAGATTTCATTGAAGTCTCTCCAGCAGTTAATGCCGACGTTTTAACCAAAAATGTAAATCAATGTGTTGTCATGGGGACAGTGCTCGACGGCTACCAAACCAAGTTTTATCTCTGTTAAATATCACCATCCTTGTGTTTTTAAAGTTAGTTGGCTGTGACTCCAAAAGGTAATAAGTTATAGATGAACGTCAGGTTTCATCTGTCCAGTGATTCATGAGGTATTTTGATCATGTGCAAAACCGTGATCATATTATTCTCAGGCATCAGCTGAAAAGGTTGTATTGGCTACAGCTGGAGCTTACAGAACAGGACTCCAACACACCTAAGTGGATGAATAAACTCGTCAGAAGCCTAAAAGGGAGCAGAGGTTAGCAGGATCAGAACGAAGGGGCTGTTAGGCCCTGATTGAGTCTCGGTCTCCTAATGCTGAGACCCGAGTGTGACATCATGTGTGACAGGACAGGACAAGCTGTAACACATCAGCAGCCCTGCTGAGAAAATGACCAATAAGGAGCCACTTACATGCAACTTATTCTCCGAGGTATGAATCCTGCAGAGCGTCTGGAAAATATTTCATTGGGCTTCTCTGCAACAGATTCTTTTGGGGTTTTTTAAAAACTCTGTATTGATTCCTGAGCAGAGCTAACAGGAAGCAGGACGTGATGGAGGTAGCCATGAAATATAAGAGTTATTTTTTTTTAAATGAGGAAACTAGACTTCATTTTTCTTTTACTGAAGGAGTTTGTTTCTCGTTTGAGGTAATTTCTCAAGTTTGTCACAGAAAAACACAAACTTCATGAGAAAATTAGTAAAATTAAAAAAATAAAAACAAAAAATACACTTTAATATGTCTCCAGTTGGTTTACAAAGCTCTTACCTTGCTGCTGTATTGGTGAAATATTATTTTTTCTAGTTATTTTCTAGCTATTTTATGCTTTAAAGAAAGGTCATGTGACACCATGGATGTGTGCAGGGGGAGTAGGCGGGGCTTAAAGACCCACATCTCCAGTGCTCAGATTCTGGTTCCAAAAATACAGCACAGCAGCTCCCATAAACCAGGATCTCTTGTCTTTAATTCCTAATAAACAGTATTGATTTTCATGCATTTCATTTCACATAAACGTAGTAACTTACTACAGTTAAAAACTTTGGAACAAGACTGGAAATATAAAACCTGAGCCCCATTTTCTCAGTCTGAAGTTGGTTTTTCTTGTTCGATATGTGGCTTCAGCTGAGTCCTGGCATGAAGGACCTCTCTCCTGACCTGGAGCTCTCCACTTTTCAGAGAAATCTTCAAAGGATGATTAACAAAATGTCTTCAACAAGCAAGAAAAGGAGTCCAGTCGCCCATTTTTTAGAGCTTAACACGAGTCCACACCAGCAGAATTAATCCTTTATTTTTCCGTTATGTTGAGGTGGAAGAGCCTCCAGTCCATAAAGCTGACTGGTTTTGTATTAAGTATGTCTCATTGTTCATCAAAGGATGATGTGACCTAAAAGGCAGCGGGTGATATGCATTCCTTCAGCGACACTGTCTGACATTTTTATACATGAACTAAATACTCTTCCTCTTTGCTTTTGCTTTTCTGGCTTCTGAGAGAAACGAGGCCACGCTTGACAGACTCGGAACGTCTCGTTTGAAGTTTTGTGTCAGTTTAAAGACGCCGAGCTGCAAAATTCAAGAATTAGCATCGTTGTTCACCTCTCAAAAAGGTGGCTAATTCCTACTACAGCATCTTTGATCCCCTCCCAGGTGCAGCATGTAGTGAGAGACGTAGTAGAAGATGAGAATGATGCCTCACACGGCCTACTTTCGACAAACGAGGGCCAGGACAGTGATATTCGCTGCTATTAACCAACATTTCTGTGTCTTCCACTTTATTGAGAGAACAAAGGAGCCTCCCTGGTGTGGTTTTCTCCACTGCTGGCATCCTTGTAGCTTTATAATTATTGTGATCCAGCCCTGCTAACGGGTATATCTCTGGCAGCGTTTCACACAAAAAGCAGTTTATTTGCTAGTTAAGGCACAAATATGGCTAAAAGTCTCCAAGTTTTGGCAACCGGCGCACTGAGCTGCTTCCAGGCTTTGGACGGCACTGTGTGTTGTTTGGCAGCAGGGTTTACTTTTCTTTTTCCATCTCATCTTTTAATCACAGTGCCCCTGAGCGAGCCACGTCCAGTCTGTCTTTGCAGATTTGCTCTGAAATGACAAACTGCTTGAAAGGAAGGCTGGTCAAAGAATGGATATAGGTAGATATCAAAGATGGAAGCAGGAAGGCTGAACACGTTATATTTGATGGGAAATGTCTGGTCTCTTTACCGTTTCCTAAAACTCACCCACCTTTGCTTCATTTCCACCGGTCTATAAAAGCGTTCAGTAACCCAGATTGTACCTTTTTAACTTGGCGCTTCGCTGCATTTCCCCAGAAATCCTCCACCCGGGTTTGGTTTTTCTTGCAACAGGAGTGAACTTGTTTCCATTGCAATGTGCTAACCCTTCAGCAGCGAATGAAAACAAACTGGTTTAACTGCACCTTCGAAGGCGAACGCACCTCAAGTCCAGCATCTAAAGTAGCGTTCCTTGATGGAATCCATACCGCCCGCCGCCATGCATGCCAGAATTTAAACAAAGACCTTGTGTGATCTGTTGGTGCTCAAAGTACGTGTTGGGAATGACTCTCAGTTGTTATCGTACCAAATTCTAGCCCAACATCGGTAAAAATTACTGAGTTTTAGCCATTTTTGTGTTCGCTAGTGTTAATATTTCACTAACAGACATAAGCAATCACATGATCGCCCGTCTTTAATTATTAGTGTTAATAATTAACACAACATACTGATCAAATGAGGTGACTTAACCCTGATCTGGTGCAGTCTTGAAAGACTTTATGTTCCTGCCACGCCTCCTGCTCTCAGTCATGCAGACCAGTAACTTTCCACAGTTCCACAGTTTCATGCCACACCCATGTTACCATGTCAACCCTAATCACAACCATTAGCTACACCTGCCCATGTCAGTATTTATACCCACAGCCCACAGTCTCATGTTACCTGACCCTTGCCTGCCTTGTGACCCACGATCCTTGCCCTCTCCTTGCCTGGTACCTTTCTGGACTCTGATTCAAGTTAACCGACCTCGCTACGCACTCCTGGACCTAGCCATTTGGATTACCCCTTTTTGGATTTGGCTGCTTACCCTGGACCCTTCGCCTGGCCCCGGACTCTCTCTCTCACCCAAGACCCTTTCAGACACTCCCGTCTGAACTCGACCAACCGCCCACGACAGACTTACCTGTTCTGGTCCTGCTCCCAGTCAGTCACGTGAGTGCCCAGTCCAGAGACATTAATCCTTTTTGTGGTTCGTCTACAATAAACATCTTAAAACTTTGTCAGTGTCTGCGACTTCTGAATCCTGTCAAGCTCCACCTTGTCACCAAAGCACCATTTTTGTTTTATTTTACCATTTTAAACAATTAAAGCAAGTGTTTTTCCCTGTTTAACTTCATTAATCTGGACTCTTTTGGGAAAATCGTTGGTTTTAATTTAATTAAAAACCCTAAAAAGCAAATGTAAAGATTCTGTTGTGAAACAATATAACTAAACTTTTTACCGAAGTGTTACCAGAACTATAATTAGACCTGCTTTTCCACAATGCTTATGAAACTCAACGTAATAAAACAATCCAGAGTGCATTAAATCAAAGACGAACAGAAAAACAGCTCGTTTTAATTGATACCTCTTGTTTCACACAACAATGGCCGCATCAACAGCGGCGCCGAGCCAAGGTGTGCAGCGTTATTCTTTTATCCAAATTTAATGATAACATCTGTCATGTTTAGGAAAAAAAATAAAAATTCTGTTAGGACATTTTGGAGGACGGAGTGTCCCTGCACGCTGAAGTAGTCATGGAAAAATAAGTGTTTAACATTTTACCTTGGTGAGGAGCGACGGCGGGTTTCCATGATGTAACGCCGCTGCGCTGAAAACAACCTTGAACACAAAGAGCAACCAGTGTTTGAAAGAAAAACATATAAAATCTGTTTACGTGGAAGAGAAATGACCGGTTTGCTCTGAAGATTAAGAAAAGAAAAAACAGACATCTCCCTTGTTGCCACTCGACAGAAGTAATGGGAGGATTTGCATATGACCTTGTGGAGTTTATTGGTAAGTGACAGAAAGGTGCTCCTCGGCGCAGGCATCTAATCAGACAGCTTGATTACAGCTGTGAGGACCCCCCGCTGTGCGAGGGCGGATCTGTTCACGTGTGTGAGCATACACTTATTTAAAAATCACTCCCCATGGTAAATGAGTCAGTGGGTGTCCGTCACACTGGTTTTCTAATATTCTTTCCACTGAGAAGATTTCTCTGTGGTCTTGGTGGACTTTGTTTCAGATAATAAACTGTTTGATGTAAATGTTTGTCCTGTATATTTTAAAGGGATGTTTCATTTTGATGTGGATTCTGGCCCTAACCCCTCAAACCCTGAGGAGACCCTAACCCTAGCCCTGGGCCAAAAGACCCTGATCCTTCAAACCCTGAGGAAACCCTAGCCCTTAGCCAAAAAGCCCTAACCCCTCAAACCCGGAGGAGACCCTGACCCTAGCCCTGAGCCAAAATGCCCAAACCAATTATACCCTGAGACCCCTCTATTAATAATAATAATAAATGTCACCTTCAGCTTCACATTGCATGGTTGATTTTGCCAGGATTTGGGTTTTCTTTGTGTATTGTTGGCGCTTCCCCTCAATCTTTTTCTCATCCACACCTGCTCCTCGTTGTTGTAGTCACCTCACCTTAGCCCACTTACCACGATTACTTCCTGTTCCTTAAACCTTGTAACTGGGCCGTCTCTGCTTTCACGCGCTGTCTGGTTCATCAGTCTTTTGTTTTTATTTTAATTCGTTACTTTTCTGGAAACCGTTGAGTCTGCTCTCAGGGTTCACCTGACAGTTGACCCCCAGACGGCACCGAAAGTGCTAATGACAACCGTTAGCTCGTCAGTTTGGTCAGAATTAAACTGCATCACAATCGTCCCACGATTTACCACTTAAAAATGGCTGGAATGTGCCATTAAAGTGTCGTTCTTGTCCACATTCCTGCCACGCTGGTGCCGCAGGGGTGTTTCAACATTTCTGTTTAAATGTCTGGTTTCCGTCTGATCCGAGATGGATTTTCCCGAGGAGTGAAGTTGGAGTTCTACGCAGACCTAATTTACTGAAATGCCGTCTGTTTAATATTTGGAGGTTTTAGCTCATCATGAGAGGGATTTAATGTGTCACTAACAGAGTTGCAGTTCGGATGAGCCCTCAGAACATTTACTATCTGCTAATTAAACTTCCTTTCCTTTCTGGACTTCCTGCCTCGCTTCCCGTTTTTCCATCTTTAGTCATTTGGCCCAAGTTCATGTCAACACCTTACGGATTCACCTGGAAAGTGAAAAATGACATTTTGGGTCGGGTACTTCAAGGATGGTCAAGTTAATGAATGGCCACCAGATGGCCCTTATTAGGCTAATGTGTCCCCCCTCTCTGCAGCCCCAGTCCTCGCCTGGGGACCCCGGTTTCTGGCAGCCTGTGCGCACGCATGTGCCGCCGAATTAAATCAGGTTAACCAGAGAAGATGAAGCTCCGACGCTCTGTTTTCCTCTGGTTCAAATGTCCACCGCCTGCAACCGGCTGACCTCGACACCCCTGCACAAGGCCGCAGCTCCTCTGAAGCTTCGATGCCAAAAAACTGAATTCTAAAAATGAGCAGCGAAGCCCTTTCCCCTCCAGCCTGACAGTGCGCTAATTGCCTAATTTATAATCCCTGCTCATCAAAATGACTAATTGTTGTACGGCGTACGTCCAGCACAAAGCCCCGCTAAACTCCAGAATGATGTTAAACATGGAAATTAATTGAGTTTAATTTATTAGATCAGCATCAGCGGATGCTGCCGGTGGTTCTTTTTCTGAATTTTGAAGCTACAGCTTGGTTTTTAAATAAACGTCACAGTTTGCTGCTTTTACGACTTCCTGAAGCTGCTGAGAATCAGAGAAAAAATCCTCCGTAAAACACTCGTCTCTTGTTCTTTCAGCAGATAATAAAACTGAAGTGAAGTGAAATTTATTTATAGAGCACTTTTCAGCAGCAAGGTGATCCAAAGTGCTTTACAATACAGAAACAAATACAGAAATAAAAACATCAATCAAGATTGGTATAACTATAACAGAGCAATGTTGATATAAACATAAATAAACTTTCCGCTTAGAGCAGGGGTGGCTAATCCTGGTCCTCAGAGCCACCATCCTGCAGGTTTTCCTTGTTTCTCTGCTCCAACACACCTGATTCCGAGGTTAAATCACCTCTTCATGTTCTGCAGAAGCCTGTTAATCACCCATTGATTCAGATCAGGTGTGTTGGAGCAGAGGAACAAGGAAAACATGCAGGATGGTGGCCCTGAGGACCAGGGTTGGACACCACTGGTATAAGAAGAAGTATTTGACCAAAACAAGAGTTATTTTAGCTAACAGCAAGATTGGTGTAACTATAACAGGTAATTTGAGTAAACTAACTAACCAATCCCTCCAGGATTTCACGGGCATTTTTTGTGATTGTTGCGGCTAAAATACCTGATTTCTCGGGGCATTTTTCTTAAAGATGCAATTTTTTTTTTTTTTACTAAAATCAATAAACAACCATAACTTTTAATATATAAACCAAAAATCCTTCCTAGTTTTGTAAGATAATTCCCAACAAACATTGACATTCTCAAAAGCTGCTTTATTTGAGAACTT